>NC_090755.1:66647808-66672808 GCF_036898095.1 Palaemon carinicauda
TTGTCCAAACAATAACCGATCTGGTAACTTTTCATAGCTAAAAGGGCACCGCTGCGAGTCGGTGCAAATATGACTCGCCAAAAGAAATGGACTATAGTCCATTACAGGACAAATTCCTTAGACATGTCCTTTGTCATATCTGGGGTTTTGGCCATTTTTCATTATCACGTTGGCCATTGGCAGTTGGTAATGTTGGGAGATTTAGCCTTATTTTTCGCAGCCAACCAACCTAGTATTGGTGGTCCTGACTAGTAAGGCTTTGCTGAACATAGTACTGTAATATGCAAACCCTTTCACTACGTTTATGTGTATATTGTGTCTATATATATATACATATATATATATATATATATATATATATATATATATATATATATATATATATGTGTGTGTGTATATTCAGACCATGCTCAGGTTTGGTAGAATCCACTGAAACACGGCCCTACTATTCATGTGAGCGGCTTATGTGATGATAGGTACCATAGCTAGGGTTAGGTGTACCGGCTGCTGATATACGTTCGATCCTAAATTAGCAGCCACAAGTCCATCCCCCATTTTCTGAGTCTAAGTCTCCCTAAGGCCTTTACATGTTTCAGTCTCCTAGTACTTGAATAGGTTTATGGGAACACACATACACACACACACACACACACACACACATATATATATATATATATATATATATATATATATATATATATATATATATATACATACATATATTATTATTATCATTACTTGCTAAGCTACAACCCTAGTTGATAAAGCAGTATGCTATAAGCCCTGAGGCTCCAACAGGGAAAATAGCCCAGTAAGGAAAGGAAATAAGGAGTAACAACGTGAAAATAAATATCTATATAAACTATCAAAACTTTAACTAAACAAGAGGAAGAGAAATGAGGCAGAATGGTGTGCCCGAGTGTACCCTCAAGCAAGAGAACTCTAACCCATGACAGTAGAATACCATGGTACTGAGGCTATGGCACTGCCCAAGACTAGAGAACAATGGTTTGATTTTGGAGTCACTTACCATAGCTAAAGAGTCTCTTCAACCCTTAGTAAAAGGAATTGGCCACTGAACAATTAAAGTGCAGTAAGTCCTTGGGTGAAAGAGAATTGTTTGGTAATTTCAGTGTTGCCAGGTGTATGAGGACAGATGAGGATATGTAAAGAATAGGCCAGACTATTCGGTGTGTGTGTGTGTGTGTGTGTGTGTGTGTTTGTGTGTGTGTAAGTAAAGGGAAAATGAACCGTAGCCAGAGAGAAGGATCCAATGTAGTACTGTCTGGCCAGTCACAAGATCCCATAACTCCCTAGCGGCAGTATCTCAACTGGATATATTTCTTTCCTGTCACGCAGAGTTCCATTGCCAAATATACGACTACCTGGTCTCCCCTCGTCCCTCGGGTAGGGGAGAGGGAGTACTCATACCCCAGAGGCACTACTGAAAACCACGTCTCCCACAAATTGCCCAAACTGTCGTGTTCCATTTAGGAAGGGGGGGGGGGGCAGTGGCGTAGCCAGGGGTGTCTCAGAGGGGAGGGGGGGGGGCGGCAAGGTCATATTTGAAGGGGGCAGCCCTATGCGAAGACCAAAGGGCCGAAGCCCTGCGGCAGGGGGTCTGTAAGCCAGCAATTGTGAGATTGGGCTTTAAGCCAGCAGTTCTGAGATTGTGCTTTAAGCCAGCAGTTCTGAAATTGGGCTTTTAGCCAGCAATTGTGAGATTGGGCTTTAAGCCAGCAGTTCTGAGATTGTGCTTTAAGCCAGCAGTTCTGAGATTGGGCTTTTAGCCAGCAATTGTGAGATTGGGCTTTAAGCCAGCAGTTCTGAGATTGTGCTTTAAGCCAGCAGTTCTGAAATTGGGCTTTAAGCCAGCAATTCTGAGATTGGGCTTTAAGCCAGCAGTTCTGAGATTGGGCTTTAAGCCAGCAATTCTGAGATTGGGCTTTAAGCCAGCAGTTCTGAGATTGGGCTTTAAGCCAGCAATTCTGAGATTGGGCTTTAAGCCAGCAGTTCTGAGATTGGGCTTTAAGCCAGCAATTCTGAGATTGGGCTTTAAGCCAGCAATTCTGAGATTGGGCTTTAAGCCAGCAGTTCTGAGATTGGGCTTTAAGCCAGCAATTCTGAGATTGGGCTTTAAGCCAGCAGTTCTGAGATTGGGCTTTAAGCCAGCAATTCTGAGATTGGGCTTTAAGCCAGCAGTTCTGAGATTGGGCTTTAAGCCAGCAATTCTGAGATTGGGCTTTAAGCCAGCAGTTCTGAGATTGGGCTTTAAGCCAGCAATTGTGAGATTGGGCTTTAAGCCAGCAGTTCTGAGATTGGGCTTTAAGCCAGCAATTCTGAGATTGGGCTTTAAGCCAGCAATTGTGAGATTGGGCTTTAAGCCAGCAATTGTGAGATTGGGCTTTAAGCCAGTAATTGTGAGATTGGGCTTTAAGCCAGCAATTGTGAGATTGGGCTTTAAGCCAGCAGTTCTGAGATTGGGCTTTAAGCCAGCAGTTCTGAGATTGGGCTTTTAGCCAGCAATTCTGAGATTGGGCTTTAAGCCAGTAGTTCTGAGATTGGGCTTTAAGCCAGCAGTTCTGAGATTGGGCTTTAAGCCAGTAATTGTGAGATTGGGCTTTAAGTCAGTAGTTCTGAGATTGGGCTTTAAGTCAGTAGTTCTGAGATTGGGCTTTAAGTCAGTAGTTCTGAGATTGGGCTTTAAGCCAGCAGTTTTGAGATTGGGCTTTAAGCCAGCAATTGTGAGATTGGGCTTTAAGCCAGCAGTTCTGAGATTGGGCTTTAAGTCAGTAGTTCTGAGATTGGGCTTGTAAGATTGGTTGTAGTATGATGAATTGTTTTAATAGGAATAGTCACTTCCAATCAAGACTATTTATTTAAATAAATTACGAAATTGGATAGTGGAGTTGGGAGAATAAGATTTGTTACCTAACACATTCGTATTCCTTGAAATTCATATTCAGAAATTGCAAATGAATTTATAGTTATGACTTGTAGGATCAATGACATAATTACTTCTTAAAATGTTATAAAATGCGAAATAATCAGAACAATTTCACTTTCATACAGAGTTACCCCAAAAATAAAAAAATATTTTAGTATATTTCATTCAATTTTGATGACATTAAACAAAATCTCGGCTATAAACTTTTGTCATTAGTTGTGGAAAAGATTTCGTTGATGTCTATTATTCTCATTGAATCAAACAATAAATAAAGAAAATTAACATATAATTAAGAGATTATTATGATTAAACCGTTTCTGGTAGCACTGCTTCCTAGTTATCGCCATCTTTGTTGATATACGTAGAATAGTTGCCAATTACTTATTATTATTATTATTATTATTATTATTATTATTATTAGCTAAGCTACAAACCTAGTTGGAAAAGCAAGATGCTATAAGCCCAAGGGCTCCAAGAAAAAATAGCCCAATGAGGAAAAAAATAAAAAATAAATAAACGATATGAAAAGTAATAAACAATTATAGTAAAATATTTTAAAAACATGAGCAACATTAATGTATATTTACATATCCAAGACCCAATATTAAATACTTTCTCTATTGTACTGAAATGCTCAAATAACAACAAAAAATAATATAAAAAATTATAATTTTTTTCTATTTTCCCCTAAGGTCAAAGGTAATATCTCATTACCCATCTCTATGATATATATCAATATACAGACAAAGTAACATCTACTCATGATCTTAGCCAAACAAGGAAAGTTTGAAATAGCATAAGTTGACAAGATGTACAGCACATACCAAGTACCAACATTTCTGCAAGTTGAATGTTGACAATATGCCATAACATTCATACAGAGAGAGAGAGAGAGAGAGAGAGAGAGAGAGAGAGAGAGAGAGAGAGAGAGAGGCATTTAAATTCTTGAATAATTACAACACAATGCTTTATGTGTGAAGCCTTCTTTTCTTTTTCCAACACAGAGAATGACTGCAATATAAAAAAAGAGAGAGAGAGAGAGAGAGAGAGAGAGAGAGAGAGAGAGAGAGAGAGAGAGAGAGAGAGAGAGAGAGAGAGAGAGAGAGAGAGGCATTTAAATTCTTGCAATAAATACAACACAATGCATTATGTGTGAAGCCTTCTTTTCTTTATCCAACACAGAGAATGACTGCAATATAAAAGAAAGAAAGAGAGAGAGAGAGAGAGAGAGAGAGAGAGAGAGAGAGAGAGAGAGGAGAGAGAGAGAGAGAGAGAGAGAGAGAGAGGCTAAGGGGTAGGTGGCTTAAAGCAATAACAAACTTTGCTTATTTTTTTGGTTAATGGATTACCGATACTAAGGTCAAATATCAGAGAGTGTAGACGATGCGGATAAACACGTAATGAGATGACCTTGATGTTTGAAGGTCATGTTCTGCCACTCGTCTCTTTTTTTGTTTAATTAATAAGCCCAAATTGTAGTAAGTATCTATTTTCACATACTAGTTTTCCATCTCTCTCTCTCTCTCTCTCTCTCTCTCTCTCTCTCTCTCTCTCTCTCTCTTAATGGTTTCACTATGTCAATCTTCTCTAACTTAATATGATTTCAGTACATACATACACAGTGTGCATGCATACGTAAGTTGAGAACTTTTTCATGGTTAATAAAAAATATGCAGTACTTATTGAATATTTTTGTCGGAATTTAATTTTGATAAACTTCAGTATCGGTAATATTAGTCAAACTTCAGCTGATACCGATACTCCAAGACTGGCGTATATCACCGATAACGGTATATCGGTGGATCTAATATATATATATATATATATATATATATATATATATATATATATATATATATATATATATATCATTAATAGTAAAGACCTAACAGCCTGTCCTGAATGTGTCATATTCGTGTGAGCCTGTTGTCCCTTTGAATGAGAATCTAGTCAAAAATTGATAGGCGTATGCCTTATCCCGTGCTAAGGTACTGAATGAAAGACAAACCCTAGTTCAGTGATGATTGTAGACCTGTTCATTTGGAGAAGCAGGAGCCCTATCATCTTTTGAAGGGTAACAGATCAGATTTGACTTGGAATAACTGTACTCCGCTTAAGCTTTTGCTCAGGGAGTTTATGGTTCAACTGAAAAGGAATACAATTTAACCATAGAAGAAACCCTTTATGGTACAAATAGTTCCTCCTTTACTGAATCCAGATTGCTCTGTCACTCACTGTCCAAAGGAAAAGGCAACCCTTTTGGCTGATGTTTTTGACAGTAAGCAGAGAGTGAGAAACTCTTCCTCATTCCTGTTTTTCTGAGGCTAAACTAACTAGTTTAGCATTTCGGTCTCGTGAGATTAAAGCTCTCTCGATGGACCCAAATGACATTTTCATTTGTTTTGTTTATAAAGACTGCAGATTTCTTAGCTCCTAAGTTATTTGTTATTTTGTGAAATAGCAAGATGTTCTTTTAGCACTTGTTGGAGAACTGGTAATGTTGCTCCATTATGTAAATATGATTGTGGTAGCTCAAGTCCAACTGATTACCGTCCAATTTCCATAACTCCCTTATTATCTAAGGTTTTTAAACGTCTTTTGGCAAAACGTCTAAATAGGTTTGCTGAAGGTAATCGTATGTTCCCTAGTTTGCAAATTGGGTTTCGTAAAAGCCTTGGAGCAAGCGATGGCCTTCTTACAATCTCCAATGCTGTTCAGAAATCCCTTGATTGTGGCCAAGAAGTTCATATGTTTGGCCTTGATTTTAGTGCTGCCCTTGACCGTGTTAATCATGAGGTCCTTGCTTTCAAACTAAAACAGTTGGGAGTAGATGGGCCTTTTCTTAGCATCATTATTGATTTTTTAAGTACTAGATCACAGAGTTGTTACTGATGGGCACCCTAGTGAGTATAGGAATGTGATAGCTGGTGTTCCACAGGGTAGTGTTCTTGGCCCTTTACTTTTCATACTATATACACATGGCATGTGGTTTGGCCCAGAAAACAAGCTTGTTGCATATGCGGATGATGCTACTCTTTGCATCAATTCTATCTTCTGAATTTAGATCTGGGGTTGCTGAATCTCTTAATAGATATCTATCTAAAATTTTTGCATGGTGCAAATTTTGGGGTATGAAGTTGAATCCTAATAAATCTCAAAGTATGATTGTAAGTAGATCGAGGATAGTGGCTCCTCAACATCCGGATCTCAGCATTGATAATGTTTCTTTAACTTTGTATGACTTACAATTTTAGGTGTGATTCTCGACAGCAAATTTACTTTTGAGAAGCACATTAAGCCTGTGTCTTCTTTAGATGCTCAAAAAATTGGCTTATTGAGAAAGTCTTGTACGATTTTCGGTGATCAATCTATTCTGAAGACGTGTTTTAATTCTTTCATTCTACCTTGTTTCGAGAATTGTTCTCCTGCCTGGTTTTGAGGTGCTGATTCTCATCTAAATTTGTTGGATAGAAACTCACGGTTTATTAAAGTTTTTATTCCAGATCTAGATATTAATCTCTGGCACATTCGTTCAATTAGTTCATTGTGCATGTTACATGAGATTTTTCGTAATACTGGCCATCCTTTGCCTTCAGATATTCCCGGACAGTACCGTCCTGTTCGTAATACCAGGTATGCATTTAATTCTAATAGTCATGCCTTCTCCATCTGAGGCTCAATACTACACTGTATTCTAGAAGTTTTATTCCAGCTATGACCACGTTGTGGAATGATCTTCCTAATCGGGTAGTTGAATCGGTAGAACTTAAAAAGTTCAAACTTGTAGCGAATGTTTTGATGTTGAACAGGCTTACATGTTTTTTTTTTTATAGTTTATATAATGAAGATTTGTTTTAATGTTGTTGCTGTCCTCAAGATATTTTATTTCAACAGTTCATTACTTCTCATACAGTTTATTTCCTTATTTCCCTTCCTCACTGGGCCTTTTTTCCTTGTTGGAGCCTTTAGCCTTATAGCATCCTGCTTTTCCAACTAGAGTTGTAGCTTATCTAGTAGTAGTAGTGTATATATATATATATATATATATATATATATATATATATATATATATATATATACTGTATATATACATATATATATATGCATATATATATTATATATATTTATATCATATATATTATATATATTTATATCATATATATATATATATATATATATATATATATATATATATATATATATATATATATATATATATATAATATATGTGTACACATACATGTATGTCTGTATGTTTGTATACACAAGAGAGAGAGAGAGAGAGAGAGAGAGAGAGAGAGAGAGGGGGGGGGGAATGAAAAGTAGACCAACCCGCGTCTGGGCTCGTGGAATATTCAGCAATCTCTAGAGCGGCGCTTCCTTCTTTGGAATTATTTACTCAGAATTAGCATTTCCTCACCGGCGGGCGACATTAAATTTTCTTAGTAGAACGAAGGAATGTAATGACACAATCATATGTAGGATACATAACTCACACACACACACACACACACACACACACACATATATATATATATATATATATATATATATATATATATATATACATATATATATATATGTATATATATATGTATATATATATGTATATATATGTATATATATATATATATATATATATATATATATATATATATATATATATTCCTTTCTGAGTGGGGATACCTTATGTGGTGTGAAAGGGTTTGCGTATTGCCGTGATCAGCAATGGTGTATTTGTCAGGGCCACCCATACTAGATTGGTTTGCTGTGAGCGATCAGACGAGAATCTCCCATCATCACCAATCTGTACTAGCCAGCGTGACATGAATTGACATGTCCTATGCCAGAAATAGCTAATATATATATGCATGTGCACATATGTATACACACACATAGATATATACAGTAGATAGATAGATAGATGGGGTCGTTGTGGCCTATTTGTAACTTCTTTGCTTGGTGCTTGCCAGACAGGGGTTCGAATCCTGCTCAAATTCGTTAGTTGCTTTAGTGTCTGCAACCGGACCATCCTTTTGCGCTATGGATTGAGGGTTAAGGAAGCCTATAGCTATACCTGCCGAGTTATCGGCAGCCATTGCCTGACCCTTCCTGGTCCTAGCTAGGGGAAAGTTACTGTCCCTTACCTCTGCCATTCATGAGCGGACTTTAAAGGCTGTGTTTGCCTAAACTTCTGATGCATTAGGTGTTTAAAATGACTATTTTCAAATTAATTTTTAAACCTTAATTATCATATAAATGTGTTGTCCTATTTTTTATATAAGATATTTAGTCTTTTCGTGGGAAGGATAATCATATTATTAATAATGGATAAAGATAGGAGTGATATTGAGGAATTTGGTAAGACGGATAATAATAATGATAATATTAACAGAAATTAAAATAGGGATATAGACATAATAAGATGAATTAATTATTTATTTTAAATGTATATGCCAATAGCGGAAAAGACGTAAACATAAAACAGAAAAAATAGTAGTAGTATTGAAAACCTTAAAGGTTTATCATCATCATCATTAATTAATATGAGGTTGTGGTAATTCTATTCTAGACTTGAATGATAGCACAACTTTCTGTCCTTCCTTTTTGCAATAGCCAAACTCCTTCTAAAGCTTGTAGGTGTTGAAGTAAATTCCCATCAGCATTAAAATCCAGCATTTGCATACGAGCACTTTGCACCACCTGTACTAGCCCAGCAAGGCTACATAATAATTATAAGACCATGCTAATGTTACTATAACAAATTTACGAGTCTGTATCTAGTAAAAGTCTACGGAGAATTCACATATATTTTCAAGTTTATGGTTGAAACTAATCAGCTTAACCATGACCTGGTGTCAGCGCTAGAGGGCTCCACCTGTTCCATATTAGCGAAGTCTGGAAGGGTTTGTCCCGGTGTAAAGGATTCAAGTTACCCCCCGTTTCAAATTACCCCCCGGTAACTTGAAACCGGTTTCAGATTACCGGGGGAGTAGTTTGAAACCGGTTTCAAGTTACCCCCTCTGTTTTCAAGTTAACCCCTCATCAGAATGATAAATAATTCATGTGACATCGCAAATATGTATCATGCATTTATTGCTGGCCTCGCAGCAGTAGGAAAAGTAGTTTAATCTGGTATTTAAGACCAAAAATTGTGTATTAGTGAATTATATGACACGTTAAAAGTCACAGACTGTAATTCAAGGTTTTGTGATAATGGCGAGGTAAAATTTTATTTTATTTCTGTTCGTGTGATTGTTGATATTATCGTATTTAAGACCTAAAGTGTCATATAATTCCCTAATTCACAATATTTGAAGTTACAGACTTTCATTTAAGGTTTAGTGATCACGGCGAGGTAAAACTTTATTTTATTTCAGTGTGGCCTTATCTTTCAATTAAACACAAACTATGACGTATCTAACTTTATACAAAACAATTATTAAGTAAAAAAAAGATAGATATTACCCGTAAAAATATTTGAAATCAAAATCATCATAATGAACCCTGTTTTAGCATTACATGGAAAAAAATATTTACTAAATTAAATATTAGGAAAAAAAAATAGGAAAATGGTAATGAAATTGTTAAATTTGGAATTGACCAAACAATAAAACGTGTCACAGATGCAGCCAACTTATAAAAAACGACTTTGTTTCAGATTTGCAAGGCAAATTGGGTCAAGGGTATTAAGCATACTGATAACATTATAAAGGAAGACATGAAAATGGTCTGAATGAACTAATTTATTGAATCTTTTGTGATAGCACTAACTTCATCTGACGAAGTCACCATAACCACGTTTGCTAATATAACCTTTGTTGTAAAGAAATTAATTTTGTCGATTAATTAAATAAATTCTAAAACAATACAATCACCTACGTAAATATACCATATTAAACCTAGTTAATTAAATCCTTTGTAAAGAATCCTGTCTTTTAATAATCAATCAGAATTGAGAAATGAATTCATTTGATATCAAAATTAAGATTATTTCTGTTAGTATGTTAATCGTTTTATAACAATTTTGCTATTTGTTCTATTTAAGAGTTTCAACTTGTCACCACGTGGTTGCAAACAAAAAGAACGAAGGAAACAATTTAGGGAGAGTATCAAATTAAAGGATTATATTCTTAGACCGTTCAAATCCGGGTGAATGACTTATTAGTTGACCCTTTTCTCCTTTCCTTGGCTCGCCCATAGATTAAAGCGGTCAAGCCAGGTGTGCTTTGAAAATGACCCAAGAGAACTGGCAATGCCGCTATTGGGCTCCGAGTTTGCTCTTAAAATGGTTTGACCATACCCATAGTTGCAATATAACAATAGAACTCCTTGTGTCCATATATCTCTTTGTTTATTCATTTATTCTGTCACTGATAATGCATAGTAACTTCGTAGTATTTGGATGCTATGCACGTAAAAAATAAAAGCTCAAATATAAATTACCAACATGCATGTCGTCGTGCAGACAGAATTAACGTTGTGTAAGCTACTGTTAGCTCGATTCAATTTAAACCAGAGGACTTTAAAGATGGTATGAAGTCTCGATTACTAGGTATTGCTGTTTTGTCATTTGATGAAATGAGTAATAAAAAAGAATGGAGCTATGACAAAGGGGCAGAAGTGTTATATAAACCGCATGGAAATGTACAGGTGACCATGTGGCGAGGTCTTTTTTTTTCTTTATGATACATTTCAGGTAAAATTCTTAAACATTTTATGACACCGTTTTTCAATAATTTTCCATTTCGAGATCAACAACAGAGAAAAAAAAATCCATACACGAATCCATCACTTACTACTCTGGAAGATGGTTTAAATAGGATTTGATTTAGCCCATGATAACACACAGCTGCCTGCCCTTAGGCTAAAATCAGTAACAACAGCTGTGAGATTAACACAAGTTGTGTTCAATGTCATCCATAAAGGGTTATAAAGTGTAACGACTTTTCCGTAGTCCAGGTGTTTTCGTATACAAACAACCAATGTAAGTACAGTAGAAGCAAACAGCATGTACTGTACCACGTTTTATTAAAACTGTTATAATTGCTTACAATCTTGCTTTATTAAAAGTGTCAATTATTTACAGATATCATGAATGATATAGTATTTACAACATACATACAAATACATATACATGTATTATATGTATATATATATATATATATATATATATATATATATATATATATATATATATATATATATATATATATATATATATATATACAGTATATATATATATATATATATATATATATATATATACATATATATATATATATATATATATATATATATATATATATATACTGTATATATATAAATATATATATATATAAATATATATATATATATAAATATATATATATATATAAATATATATATATATATATATATATATATATATATATATATATATATATATATATATATATAAATATATATATATATATATATATATATATATATATATATATATATATATATATATAAATATATATATATATATATATATATATATATATATATATATATATATATATATATATATATATATATATATATATATATATATATATGTATACATATATACTTATGATCAATATGTTGATTATACCTTATATAATATTTGCTTGCAATATAATTAGGAAATATTTCAAATAATGGAAAAAATAACCGTCAAAATAAAATTTCACCTCGTCTTCCTGTCTCGGAAAAATATGCGCCCATGACTGATAATGGAATATCCGACATTTATTAGCTAAGATATAAACATAAGACGGATAAAGGCTGGATATTAATAAACGATACCAATAGGTGAAACAATACATGTATATACATATAACCTAATGATTGTGTTGACCCTGATTAAAAGCAATTTATTAATATTCATAAATGATGAGATCCTGCGCAAAAACGAGGGGGGTAATTTGAAACCAGGGGGGTAGCATAAAACCGGTTTCAAATTACCCCCGGGGGTAGCTTGAAACCGGTATCAAGTTACCCCCCGGTAGTTTGAATCCGGTTTCAAATTACCGGGGGAGTAGTTTGAAACCGGTTTCAAGTTACCCCCTCTGTTTTCAAGTTAACCCCTCATCAGAATGATAAATAATTCATGTGACATCGCAAATATGTATCATGCATTTATTGCTGGCCTCGCAGCAGTAGGAAAAGTAGTTTAATCTGGTATTTAAGACCAAAAATTGTGTATTAGTGAATTATATGACACGTTAAAAGTCACAGACTGTAATTCAAGGTTTTGTGATAATGGCGAGGTAAAATTTTATTTTATTTCTGTTCGTGTGATTGTTGATATTATCGTATTTAAGACCTAAAGTGTCATATAATTCCCTAATTCACAATATTTGAAGTTACAGACTTTCATTTAAGGTTTAGTGATCACGGCGAGGTAAAACTTTATTTTATTTCAGTGTGGCCTTATCTTTCAATTAAACACAAACTATGACGTATCTAACTTTATACAAAACAATTATTAAGTAAAAAAAAGATAGATATTACCCGTAAAAATATTTGAAATCAAAATCATCATAATGAACCCTGTTTTAGCATTACATGGAAAAAAATATTTACTAAATTAAATATTAGGAAAAAAAATAGGAAAATGGTAATGAAATTGTTAAATTTGGAATTGACCAAACAATAAAACGTGTCACAGATGCAGCCAACTTATAAAAAACGACTTTGTTTCAGATTTGCAAGGCAAATTGGGTCAAGGGTATTAAGCATACTGATAACATTATAAAGGAAGACATGAAAATGGTCTGAATGAACTAATTTATTGAATCTTTTGTGATAGCACTAACTTCATCTGACGAAGTCACCATAACCACGTTTGCTAATATAACCTTTGTTGTAAAGAAATTAATTTTGTCGATTAATTAAATAAATTCTAAAACAATACAATCACCTACGTAAATATACCATATTAAACCTAGTTAATTAAATCCTTTGTAAAGAATCCTGTCTTTTAATAATCAATCAGAATTGAGAAATGAATTCATTTGATATCAAAATTAAGATTATTTCTGTTAGTATGTTAATCGTTTTATAACAATTTTGCTATTTGTTCTATTTAAGAGTTTCAACTTGTCACCACGTGGTTGCAAACAAAAAGAACGAAGGAAACAATTTAGGGAGAGTATCAAATTAAAGGATTATATTCTTAGACCGTTCAAATCCGGGTGAATGACTTATTAGTTGACCCTTTTCTCCTTTCCTTGGCTCGCCCATAGATTAAAGCGGTCAAGCCAGGTGTGCTTTGAAAATGACCCAAGAGAACTGGCAATGCCGCTATTGGGCTCCGAGTTTGCTCTTAAAATGGTTTGACCATACCCATAGTTGCAATATAACAATAGAACTCCTTGTGTCCATATATCTCTTTGTTTATTCATTTATTCTGTCACTGATAATGCATAGTAACTTCGTAGTATTTGGATGCTATGCACGTAAAAAATAAAAGCTCAAATATAAATTACCAACATGCATGTCGTCGTGCAGACAGAATTAACGTTGTGTAAGCTACTGTTAGCTCGATTCAATTTAAACCAGAGGACTTTAAAGATGGTATGAAGTCTCGATTACTAGGTATTGCTGTTTTGTCATTTGATGAAATGAGTAATAAAAAAGAATGGAGCTATGACAAAGGGGCAGAAGTGTTATATAAACCGCATGGAAATGTACAGGTGACCATGTGGCGAGGTCTTTTTTTTTCTTTATGATACATTTCAGGTAAAATTCTTAAACATTTTATGACACCGTTTTTCAATAATTTTCCATTTCGAGATCAACAACAGAGAAAAAAAAATCCATACACGAATCCATCACTTACTACTCTGGAAGATGGTTTAAATAGGATTTGATTTAGCCCATGATAACACACAGCTGCCTGCCCTTAGGCTAAAATCAGTAACAACAGCTGTGAGATTAACACAAGTTGTGTTCAATGTCATCCATAAAGGGTTATAAAGTGTAACGACTTTTCCGTAGTCCAGGTGTTTTCGTATACAAACAACCAATGTAAGTACAGTAGAAGCAAACAGCATGTACTGTACCACGTTTTATTAAAACTGTTATAATTGCTTACAATCTTGCTTTATTAAAAGTGTCAATTATTTACAGATATCATGAATGATATAGTATTTACAACATACATACAAATACATATACATGTATTATATGTATATATATATATATATATATATATATATATATATATATATATATATATATATATATATACAGTATATATATATATATATATATATATATATATATACATATATATATATATATATATATATATATATACTGTATATATATAAATATATATATATATAAATATATATATATATATAAATATATATATATATAAATATATATATATATATATATATATATATATATATATATATATATAAATATATATATATATATATATATATATATATATATATATATATAAATATATATATATATATATATATATATATATATATATATATATATATGTATACATATATACTTATGATCAATATGTTGATTATACCTTATATAATATTTGCTTGCAATATAATTAGGAAATATTTCAAATAATGGAAAAAATAACCGTCAAAATAAAATTTCACCTCGTCTTCCTGTCTCGGAAAAATATGCGCCCATGACTGATAATGGAATATCCGACATTTATTAGCTAAGATATAAACATAAGACGGATAAAGGCTGGATATTAATAAACGATACCAATAGGTGAAACAATACATGTATATACATATAACCTAATGATTGTGTTGACCCTGATTAAAAGCAATTTATTAATATTCATAAATGATGAGATCCTGCGCAAAAACGAGGGGGGTAATTTGAAACCAGGGGGGTAGCATAAAACCGGTTTCAAATTACCCCCGGGGGTAGCTTGAAACCGGTATCAAGTTACCCCCCGGTAGTTTGAATCCGGTTTCAAATTACCGGGGGGTAAGATTTGGAGGGGGTAATTTGAAACCGGTACACCGGGAGGAAATTAAAGCCACTCAGCGCGAGCATGTTCACCAGAGGAAAGTATTGTCAATCATTAATAGTGACATACGCAGATGGCGTGCACAGTACATCCATATACCCCTTGCAAAAAAAAAAAAAAAAAAAAAAAAAAAAGGGCAAACTCATCCAGACTTCGCTAGAAAGCTACAGACAAACAAACACACAAGCAGACATAAGGACGTAGATGGATTCGTCATAGAAAGAGGTAATTGTGAACTTTTCAAGTAACACTGCTTAAAGTGTATTTAACATAGACAAATATTTTAAGATTCAATTGTATAAATATAGTTACTTTTTTTCTTACTCATTTAATAGCTTATTATTTCATGAAAGTCTGTTACGCCAGATAAATGTATTTAGAACTTGCTTCGACGGCCTTATGCAAATTTTCCCCTTAAAGAGGACAGACCCTTTGGTGCCTTTCAGAGTCAGGTTTTGCCATGATGGAAGCATTCTCTCTCTCTCTCTCTCTCTCTCTCTCTCTCTCTCTCTCTCTCTCTCTCTCTCTCTCTCTCTCTCTCTCTCTCTCTCTCTCTCTCAACTTACTTTATTAAACATTAAAGAAAACCAAAAATTATGAATGACTCACCTCATGATGGTGACCTGTGTTGTTCTCCTTGTCGTAAGTTTTCAATCCCTTCGAAGGAGGCAATGGACATGCCTCGGTGAAGTCTTCAGATTCACTTGAACGGTGCAGTTGGTACTATTTCCAATGTTCTTTTCATGAGTCTTGTTGTCCACAATCTATTGATAACAGTCACAGCCTAGTGTTTTAAGTATAAGGAGTATGAGGGCATAGGCCTAACTGCTCCTTTGATGTTAGCATGTGGTATGTTTTCTCATTCGCTCACTGGGTTTAACGGGGAATGTAGTAATGTTTCTTAGTATGAACTCATACTTTGTATACCTCTGTGTTTTCTGTTCAGTTGAAGTAGGATATACAGAAGGAAATCATTTCGATTTTGTGGATTTCACGAGAATAGGAACCATTTAAGACATCACTGTGTTTATTCGTTATGTTTCTAAGAATTCATAGAAAGTGTTGTGCGTGCATATTTCAAACTTCGTTGGTTCACAGATGCATACAAAAAGGCATATATATACATGTATATCCTATAAATAATCGTACAAATAGTACTTTAGGCACATGTACGTCACCATAGATTATTTCTCTCCAAGTGAAATATATATGGATGTATATTATCTGGATATGATATCAGTGAGTGAAACACACAATGAAAGGTTTGTGGTAACTGGTACATTACAAGACACTTTAAGCAAGTCACGTGTAACTGAAGTGCTTTATATAAACACTTAGATAGTTTTGATTTTATCAAACAGGATACATTACACTATACACATTTTGAATTTGATTTTATATGTCGTGCGTGCTATAGTTGAGTAAGGTTGTTGCTGTTTTGATCATTAAGCAGGCAAAGTAATTTCCTTACAAAAGTTGCAGACTGTGCTCAGGAAACTGACGAACGAATTCTGCCTCAGTTTCAAAGACTATTGTTTGAAGACATAATCACAATGGAGTTATCAGTAGTCCTCCCAGTATATATCAAAGGCAAAATTACAATATTGTCTACCCTGTCCCGTTTGAGGGTATAATGACTCAGTGGCTCAGTGCTGAAATTCATATTATCAGTGCAAGTGTTCAACGGACAGCCTAGTACTAGCTGGTCCAAGGATTGTATTTGTAGGTCCCTTGGCTAAACAAGAAGGACCTTTATTCATGTTGCTCGGTCCTTTGTTTATACCAGATGGACCCTTGTTGATGCCAGAAGAACCTAATCTAATATCTGAAGGTCCCAATTGGATTTCAGATGGACCAACATTCAAGTCAGATGGGCCTTGGTTCAGATCCGCAGGTCCTCTGCTTAAAGCGCTGGGTCCTTTAGCAACATGGCATGGGCCTTTGCTTAGATTTCCAGGGCCCTTGTTGAGCCAGGCAGGACCTTTATTTAGGTTTCCGGGTCCTTTTTGATTTCCACTTGGACCCTGGCGTAAGGAGGATGGTCCAACGTTTAAACCTGAAGGACCTTTACTTAGGCTGAAAGAAGCTCTTCTGGCAAAATAGCTGTCACGCTCCTTCTCCTGAGTACTTAATTCATTGCAACTATGTGACCGGTTTCTTGTGGATATGTCTTTCTTAGGTTGTTCATCTGACTGTTCTTGTTGAGGTTCGTGGGATTCTTGTTGTTCTGGTTCACTGCTCGACGGACGAGGAGTTGTTTCAGTGCTTGAAGTGCTTTGGTCTGTCTTGTTACTTTCTTGGTCTGCTGATGAGGTGAGTGCTTGCTTCAGACGAGTGTTGATGTCACTAAAGGAATCCTGGTTGTTATTTGTAGCATCATCTGATGTTTGAGGTTTTGGTTCTCGCTGTGATTCCTGTTGTCTACTTTTTTCTTCTTCTTCCAGTTGACGAAGGCGTTCTTCTACTTTCTGTTGAATCCTATCCCTCTCTTCTTGTTGTTCTTGTTCTCTGCGCTGCTCTTCCTCTTCTTCCTCCTCCTCTTCGTCGTCGTCGTCGTCTTCCTCTTCCTCTTCTTGTTGCTGTTCTTCCTCTTTTTGCTGCTTTTCAATGAATATCTTTGTTTGCTGGATTTGCTGTTGAGTATGAATCAACTGTTGTTGTAGATACTGGTACTGCTGAACATGGCGTTGATACAATTTTTGCTGTTGACCCTGGTATTGTTGGACGAATTGTTGCTGAACTAGCCACTGTTGATGTTTTAGATTCTGGTAAGCACTGCTTCCTTGGTAGCTGCTATACTTTCCAAGTTGTGCCTCTTGCTGAGTCTTGAGTTGCTGGAGTTGGGTCTGTTGTCTTTGCTGCAAGCCCTGGCGCTCATGCGCTTGCTGTTGATTTTGCAGGTGCTGCTGATGTATGAGCTGCTGTTCGTGTTGTTGAAGCTGTTGCAGATGCTCGAACTGCTGTTGTTTCTGTCGCTCGCGAAACTCCTGTTGTTCTCGCTTCTTTTGCTTATTCTGCTTTTGCTTCCAGTGTCTTTCGGTCACGTTTTGGTCTAGTGTACTCTCATCGGCTGCTATGGCACCTTGCAGATACTGGACTACATCTCCTAGTTTAGTCTTACTGATGCCCTCTTGCAAAGCCTGGTTGTGAATCTGTTGCCTGTTTCTCCCTTCGTGGATTGTATTAAAGAAGACACTACCGGTGCTTGCCTTGCCACGAGGCTGTGGTGACAGAGATCGAGAAGCGGAAGCACTTGAGGACCGTGACTCTCCTGCTGTAGGGACATGTGAGGGCCGCGGGGAGAGGGACCTAGACGCTGCCTGCTGTCGTGGCTGATGGCCTGCTGGGACCCCTGGGTGGGGAGGTGCTAGTGAGTAAGTAGCTGAAGGAGGGGTGCCCTGACCTCTTACTTGAGGATGGCGGACCCACGGATCCTGGTAACTGGAAGACGCAGAGGCTCCTCTTGGGGAAGGACGCTGTTGTACCCTTGAGGGAGTCCTGGAAGCCCTTACTCCATCACCTCTTCTCCTGGTGGGGAAATAAGAACATTATCTAAGAACATGATTTTTAAAAAGAAATAGTAATTATGATTTTTGGGAAACAGTAGCCGAAGATAAAAAGTGCAAAAAAAAAAAAAATAATAAATAAATGAAATAATTGTCAACATAATATTGAATGATAATATCAATTTCTCAGTATTTTCGAAAACTATATGGAAACATACATATAAATGCTTTTCAGTTTCATAATGAATACTAATGTTGGGTTACAACGGATTCTTTGGAATAACCTTATAATTCATAATAATTTTCTTGTCTTCCTTCCTAACCAAATTTTGATTTTAATTTTAATTTCATTTTGTCCACTTTTATATGTTACCAGATGGCTTCTCCGTTTCTCAAAATGTGTATCCATGACAACCAGAGTCATAGCTTTTGCTAATTCTAACAATATCTCTCCTTATGTTCCTTCTTGGGTAGTGCCATAGCCTCTGTACCATGGACTTCCACTGTCTCGGGTTAGAGTTCTCTTGCCTGAGGGTACACTCGGGCACACTATTCCATCTAATTTGTCTTCCTCCAGTTTTGGTAAAGCTTTTATAGTTTATTTTGGAAATATTTATTTTAATGTTATTGTTTTTAAAATTATCTATTTTTCCTTGTTTCCTTTCCTCACTGAGGTATTTTCCCTGTTGGAGCCCCTGGGCTTATAGAATCCTGCTTTTCCAACTAGGGTTTGATAATAACCTCTTTCTCCATCAGTACTCTCACCTACATGGTCAGTCATGTCCACGGATAATACTAATAGTTTACTTCTTGGAACTTTTTATTTATTCTAATTTCCCTCTTAATTCTTCCTTCTCCTCACTACACCCTTGAGAGGCGTATACTAGGATGATATGACATACAGTACTTTCTTATCTTTCACCAACTTGAATGAGCCTGTTATTAATACGGTGTATTTCTATGACATTTTCCCGCAAATCTCTAGATGGAAAATAATCCCTACCCAATTTTTTCATGTATATATATATATATATATATATATATATATATATATATATATATATACATATATATATATATATATGTATATATATATATATATATATATATATATATATATATATATATATATCATCATCCGTAACTAATCCGCTGCACTGTAGGACACAGGCCTCAGGCATGTCCTTCCACTCCCGTCTGTTTATGACCTTTCCATGCTAGAATGTACATGCAAATTTTCTTAGCTCGTCAATCCATCGTCTTCTCTTCCTTCCCATACTTCTTTTGCAATCTCTATGGACCCAATTTGGTATTCCTAATGTCTATTTATTATATGTCATTCTCATTATATGTCCTGCCAATGTCTATTTCTTTTTCTTACAAGTTAGAAAATCCTCTAGTTTGCTCTCATATCCACGTTGCTCGTTGTCTATCTCTGGAGTTATTCCCATCATTATTCTTGCCATAGCTCTTTGAGGCTCTAGTAAGGCTTCAAGTTTCCTTTTTAGAGAAAGTGGCATTTTACTTTTCATAATCTCATTTTGTTTACCAAAAGCTCTCCATCCCATGCTTATTCTTTTGATTTTGATTTCTGATCACACTGAGCGACATTGGCAGACGTAGTTATTACATTTGTGGGATGGGCTACCCCGAGAGGTACATTCCAAAACCACAACTGCTGTGTTGTAGTTATGAAAGGGGGAAGGGGTTGGGAAGGGTTGAATCTGTGCGTGCATGTGTTTGCATATCTATCTAAATATTTAGCCGTCATTTTGAAGGGTCGTGTATACTAGTGTGTGTATAAATACATATATATAATACATATATGTATATATATATATATATATATATATATATATATATATATATATATATATATATATATATATATATATATATATATATATGCCGTCATTTTGACGGGTCGTGTATACTAGTGTATATATATATATATATATTATATATATATATATATATATATATATATATATATATATATATATATATATATATATATATATGTATATTGTATAATCATCCCTCCTCGTCAAAGCTAAAAATCTGTTGGTTTATATACTGAGTTGCCAGATATTAATATCCTCAACATAATGACACCGTTTATATGTAATATCTAGTTTATATTACACCCTCGGCGTAATATTGCGCTCTCCCATAGCCCTCAAAAATGGCTGACCAACCGCTTTTCTTATATTATAATAGACTTGGATGGGTGTTCATTCCACTCCAGACAGATTTTGGGGAGTTTTGTGGTAATATCATCCTAGTCTCCTCTTTTGTCATCATAGATGCCAAGTGTACGATAGCAAGTTTTTTTTCTTCAAATTATTTGAAATAGGAAGCCATACGTTAGAGCAGTTTGAAACCTGTTTATGATTTTATTATGGTTTTACGATTTTGATCTCTTACTATAATTTGAATAATAGTTGTAAATAAAGGTTATTATAGCTATTGCTGGTGTATTTGTAATAATGTTCAATAGTAAGATTAATGTTCTTATTTTATTAAACAAATTTATTATTCATTGCCAAAATTTCTTATGCTTCTTCTTAATGCTTAGGATGAGTTTAAGGGCTAAAAACTCGTCGAGGCATCTAAACTGTTTTCATCTAGATCGAAATGGAATCCCTAGATGGGGCTGCCCGAATCTTTGCTTCTTCTCATTCCTATTGTTTTACTGTCAAAGTTGTTTCCCTCACGTTCAGCCCAGCCAGTGAACTCAAAGTAATTTTAGGTCGGACGAAATCGTGACGAAATGAATAGTCAAAGAGAACACATAGTACATGTTTGAGACGTTGCCACTTTTCCAAGTTTTCATTCATAAATCTTGAAGACAGTTTTTATAAGCTGTAATAACGTTGCCACTTATCCTCGATTTTTTATGAGAGATATAAGCGTGCCACATAGCTTCCAATTTTACAAGTGGTAGGCTAAACGTTGCCACATCTCCAATTTTTTAGCAACGATAAAAGCCTTGCGATGGTTGTGGTGGCCGATGTGGTAACGTCCCCGTCTGGTGAACGCCAGACTGGAGTTCGAATCCCGCTCAAACTCGTAAGTTTCTTTTGTCGCTGCAACTTCACCCTCCTTGTGAGCTAAGGAAGCGGGAATTGGGGGGAACCTATAGGTCTATCTGCCGAGTCATTAGCAGCCATTGCCTGGCCGTCCTTGGTCCTAGCTTGGGTAGAGAAGGGGCTTGGGCGCTGATCATATGTGCAGATGGTCAGATTCTAGGGCATCGTCTTTCTCAATAGGTTAATGTCACTGTCCCTTGCCCCTGTCATTCATGAGTGACATTTTAAACGTCTCCCCCTTACCAGCCTAATAAGGGTGAAGAACTTAACCCAATTGTTCTACGTATTCAACCGTTAGACATAAATAGGGGTTCCCTATCGATCACGCTCTGGACACCTTTTAAGAGACAACTCCTAAAAAGAATTATATATATATATATATATATATATATATATATATATATATATATATATATATATATACTGTATATTTATACATATATATATATATATATATATATATATATATATATACAGTATATATATATATATATATATATATATATATATATATATATATATATATATATATATATATACTGTATATATATACATATATATATACTGTATATATATATATATATATATATATATATATATATATATATATATATATATATATATATATATATATATATATATATATATATATATATATACAGTATATATCACTTTCTGCGTGGTGAAAGGACTCGCGTAAGCAATGATCAGCAAAGCTGTATTAGTCAGGGCCATCCGAACTAGGCTGGTTTGCTGTTAGCGATTAGACAAAATTTTCCCACCATCACCAATTTGCACTGACCAGCGTAGTGATAAAAACAGCTCAAATCCCAGAAGTGAATTGACATGTCTGAGACCTTTGTCCTGCAGTGGACTTGAAACGGCTATATCTTGTTGAAAAACGATGAGAAAAAAAATCTTTTGTTTCCTTTTAATACATACACACACACACACACACACACACACATATATCTATATATATATATATATATATATATATATATATATATATATATATATATATATATATATATATAGATATATATGTGTGTGTATATGTATATATATATATATATATATATATATATATATATATATATATGTGTGTGTGTGTGTGTGTGTGTGTAGCCGTTACTAGTCTACTGCAGGACAAAACCCTCAGACATGTCCTTCCACGCACTTCCGTCTGTTTATGGTCTTTCTATGCCAGTCCACACCCGCAAACTTTCTTAGTTCGTCAATCCATCGTCTTGTATGCCTTCTCCTGCTTCTTTTAAAATCTCTATGACCCATTCTGTTATTCTTAACGTCCATCTGTTATTTGTCATTCTCATTTTATGTCATTCCCATTTCTTTTTTCTTCTTTAGTTTGCTCTCGTATCCTTGTTGCTCCTTTCCTGTCTTTTAGAGTTATTTCCATCATTATTCTTTCCATAGTTTTTTGGGTTGTAACTAGCTTATGTTCTAAGGCTTCAATATATGATGTTAGAAGTATATTTTAGTGTCTTTTTTATGGATAATAATAAGTTGCAGAGATTAGTTTATAGTTTCTCACACCATTAAATCTTCCCCAAAATTTACTGGTTTCTTACTTTAACTTCTTTAATTACATGCTATGACGTCACCCCCTTACACCAAGTGCTAGATTATGACTCTCCACATACTTATAATTTGCGTTTGGACTTACAGTTTTATATTGATAATAAAAAGGACCATTAAAGAAGCTTAAGTTGTCTCGGTAGAAATGATATTTTGTTATTAATAAAGAGGCTCCTTCAATCGATTTGTTTCTGTTAAATGTTTTAGTAAACATTTTCAAACATATCTACTTTTAAAACTTCACGAAGTTGATTAGGTAAACAGTACAATAAAAAGAAACACGTAAAAGTAAATATCCTAAACCCAATGTTGTTTATAAGACATGATATTAAATCTAGTTGATAAATAATTTCGTACTGATTAAATATATATATATATATATATATATATATATATATATATATATATATATATATATATATATATATATATTATATATATATAATATATATATATATATATATATATATATATAAGTATAACAGGAAACATGACCTAGCTAGACTCAGATTATAAAAGATATGATGTAAAATTTAAAAAATGTGTAACCATGCATGTTTGTATCTAACAAACCATTTACCTTTGGAGGAAGTGTCCACGCGCAAGCATTGGCGGCAGACTTCCTTTCTTTCAGTATCCCAACTAAAAAGTAAAAGAAGAAAACGTGAATTGGAGTCACAAAGAAAACGGATGTTTAGCTTCTACTTTTATGGAATCTATAAAGAAAGAAAGATAAGGAATCTGTTCTCCATTATTCCTTTCTTTTTTCTTTCTTTTTTGAGGGGGGCCTTTTTTTTGAGCGAGGAAAAAGGTACCTTAATTATATAGATATTTTATTGGTTCTGTGGAGTTAGCTACGATTATTTTCTATACATATGGAGTTTAGATATGATAAGTTATATGCTTACCTTGGCTTGTTGAGAGCGGACTTGGGTTCTATAGTTAATTTAGTATACTGAGAAATTCCTTACCTTTCATAGTTTATATATAGTTTTTTAATTTCATGGATTATAATTTGTCTCTAGTGTTTTTTTTTTTTTTTTTTTTTTTTTTTTTTTTTGTTACTTATTGGCAAAAATCTTGAAGTGCGAGGTTATGATAGACAAATGATACATCCCTGTCGGGTATGACAATTGAGCGGCTGACCAGGGTTTCTAAGGTATGTCTGGATGAGGGAAATATTCTAACTCGCGCATTTAGAAGAATAAATTTTTTGTATCAATTAAAAGATAACGAGACCGTTGTAATAATTTTATGGTCATCTAACTTACTATGCCAGGAAATGTACATATCAGGAGTTTAAAGAGAAAATACGATATGAGAAGAAATATTGAAATGGGGATAACAGCGTTGGTGTAGACAAGGAATATTGTGTTTAAATGAAGTATTTGTTGTGGCACAGTTATGTTAAGGTGAGAAGTTTGAAAGTAAGGAAATAAAGCCATATGCACTTACGCAGACTTTGAAAAGCTTATGATAGAAATATTATAGGCAATATGTGTAAAATGGCTGGTATGAAAAAGACTATATACAGAAAAGCTTGAACATAAAGAAGAATGTGTAATGTGTTTGGATTGTATTAAAATGAAGGTTAGTTTTTCAATGAACTATTGAAAGTTAAGTTGAGAAAAAAGTATATTTTAGGACGTGTTATAGATAGGTGAGTGATCTGGTATGGAAGTATAAATATATTGAATAAGAAGCTAGAGAAAATGTTGAAATTAGGTACAAAATATTGCGATAAGAAAGGAAGTCGTGAATGGAGTGTGGGGTAGTTGATGTTTGTGGATGATGTTGCACTCATTGGTAATAGAGAAGA
>NC_090755.1:66685308-66690308 GCF_036898095.1 Palaemon carinicauda
GCGTAATATGATAAAAATTCAATTAATAATCATTTTAAATTAGGAAATCCAATAAAACCCTTCCTTCTCTTCTGCCTGTACTTTGTAACCTTTTTTGAGGTATAAATATAAATATATTCTAGTTTTTTTTAAATATAAATGGAAATATATTCTTGTTTGTTAAATATGGGTGGAAATAATTCATATTTTTCTAATATGAGGTGAAATATATTTGTGATTTTTCAATAAGTGGAAATATTTTCGTGATTTTTAATGAGTGGAAATATATTCGTGATTTTTCAATGAGTGGAAATATATCCGTCATTTATCAATGAGTGGAAATATATTCGTGATTTTTCAATGAGTGGAAATATATTCGTGATTTTTAATGAGTGGAAATATATTCGTGATTTTTTTTAAATACGAGTGGAAATATATTCATATTTTTCCAATATGAGATGTCACATAAGAAGGGGTTTAGAATATATAAATTGTAATAATATAGACAAATGCCAAATATATTCGTGATTTTTTAATATGAGTGGAAATATATTCTAATTTTTAGATAGGAGAAATATATTCCGGATTTTTTGTTACTAATGGATTTTATTTAGAGTTTTAAAATATAAATGAAAATAAATTTGAGTTTTGAATTGTACTGGGAAATATATTTGAGTTCTCGAGTAGAAGGGTAAATATGTTTTAATTTCAGAAATTAAAATAGACATATATTAATTTTTGAAATGTAAGTAAAATATGTTCAAGTTTTGAAAGGTAAATACAAATATATTCAAGTTTTGAAATATAAATGCAAACATATTCGAGTTTTGACATTTAAATCTAAACATATTTTACTTTTTTAAATTTAAATGAAAATATATTCGAGTTTTAAAATTTAAAGCCAATTATATTCGAGTTTTGATATTTAAATACAAATATATTCGTATTTTGACATTTAAATCCAAATATATTCGACTTTTGATATTTGAATCCAAATATTTTCGAGTTTTGACATTTGAATAGAAATATTTTCGAGTTTTGACATTTGAATAGAAATATATTCGCGTTTTGACATTTAAATCCATGTATATTAATTCAGGTTTTGAAAGTTAGATAAAAATCTATTGGAGTTTTGACATTTAGAGCCAAATATATTTGAATTTTGACATTTAAATCTAAATATATTCGACTTTTGATATTTGAATCCAAATATTTTCGATTTTTGACATTTGAATAGAAATATATTCGCGTTTTGACATTTAAATCCATGTATATTAATTCAGGTTTTGAAAGTTAGATAAAAATCTATTGGAGTTTTGACATTTAGAGCCAAATATATTTGAATTTTGACATTTAAATCTAAATATATTCGACTTTTGATATTTGAATCCAAATATTTTCGAGTTTTGACATTTGAATAGAAATATATTCGCGTTTTGACATTTAAATCCATGTATATTAATTCAGGTTTTGAAAGTTAGATAAAAATCTATTGGAGTTTTGACATTTAGAGCCAAATATATTTGAATTTTGACATTTAAATCCAAATATATTCGACTTTTGATATTTGAATCCAAATATTTTCGAGTTTTGACATTTGAATAGAAATATATTCGCGTTTTGACATTTAAATCCATGTATATTAATTCAGGTTTTGAAAGTTAAATAAAAATCTATTGGAGTTTTGACATTTAGAGCCAAATATATTTGAATTTTGACATTTAAATCCAAATATATTTGAGTTTTGAAATAAGAAAAAAAAATACATTCGAGTTTTCACATTTAAATCCAAATATATTCGAGTTTTGACATTTAAATGAAAATGTATTCGAGTTTTCACTTGCAAATCCAAATATATTCTAGTTTTGACATTTAAATCCAAATATTTTCAAGCTTTGAAAGTTACATAAAAATATATTGGTTTCTACATTTAAATCCAAAAAATATTCTAGTTTTGGCATCTAAGTTCAAATATATTCGAATTTTGGCATTTAAATCTAAAAATATTCGAATTTTGACATTTAGGTCCATATATATTTGAATTTTATACATTTAAATCCAAATATGCTTGAGTTTTGACATTTAAAAACAAATATATTGGAGTTTTGACATTTAAATTCAAATATACTCGAGCTTTAAAATAAGAACAAATATATTCGAGTCTTCACATTTAAATCTAAATGTATTTGAGTTTTGAGATTTAAATCCAAATACATTCAAGTTTGGACATTTATCCAAATATATTCGAGTTTTCACATTTAAACCTAAATATATTCGAACTTTTAAATTTAAAAAGAAATATATTCGAGTTTTCACATTTGTATCCAAATATATTCGAGTTTTAACATTTTAATCCAAATATATTCGAGCTTTGAAATAAGAGAAATATATTCGAGTCTTCACATTTAAATCCAAATATATTCGAGGTTGGACATTTAATTCCAAATAGATTAGAATTTTTAAATCTAAATTCAAATATATTCGAGTTTTGACATTTAAATCCAAATATATTCGAACTTTTGAATTTAAATAGAAATATATTTGAGTTTTGACATTTGTATCCATATATTTTCGAGTTTTGACATTTAAATCCAAATATATTGGAGCTATGAAATAAAAAATATATTCGACTCTTCACATTTAAATGCAAATATATTCGAGTTTAGAAATTCAAATCCAAATATAATCTAGCTTTAAAATAAAGAAAAAAAATATTTGACTCCACATTTAAATCCAAATTTATTCGAGTTTGGAAATTTAAATCAAAATATATTCAAGTTTTGAGATTTAGATTTAGATATTTTCGAGTTTTGACATTAAATCCAAATATATTTGAGTTTTGACATTTAAATCCAAATATGTTCGAACTTAAATTTAAATAGAAATATATTTGAGTTTTGACATTTATATCCAAATATATTAGAGTTTTGACATTCCAATCCAAATATAGTCGAGCTTTAAAATAAGCAAAATATATTCGAGGGTTGACATTTAAATTCAAATATATTCGAGTATTGACATTTAGATCCAAGTATATTCGAGTTTTGAAATATAAGTTGAACTAAAGCAAGATTCATCTCCAGTGGTAGTTTTTTCAACAATTTGTCAAGTCTGACTCATCAAATTATATCAAAATTGACTGTTATTAGTTTGAAAACGGACCGATTTAGGATCTAATGAGCAAACCGAAACCAACAACCAATAATTGATAATCATTAACTAGTTTTTCGCCTTTCTGGGTCATAGAATTCTAAACGATTCAGGAATACATTTTCGTATTTTTTTAAGATAAACAGTGTTTGCGATTATTTTTGCATTCGTCGAAGTATTCTTGGAAGATTACTTAGGTTTGATATTCTCATACATATATCAGAATTTATATATATATATATATATATATAAATATATATATACATATATTATATATATATATATATATATATATATATATATAAATATATATATACATATATATATATAAATATATATATATACATATATATATATATGTATATATAATTCATATATATATATATATATATATATATATATATAATTCATATATATATATATATATATATATATATATATATATATACATACAGTATATAGTGTATATGTATATATACACACATATATATATATATATATATATATATATATATATATATGTATGTATATATATATATATATATATATATATATATATATATATTTACATACATACATATATATATAGATATATATACATACTATATATATATATATATATATGTATATATATATGTATATATATATGCATATATATATGCATACATATATATATATATATATATATATATATATATATATATATATATATATATATATATATATACACACTTAAATGAATAGGTAAGATTATATGACATTAAGGATATATTAGAAAAAACAAAAGAGCATAAATACTCAATAAGCGAGAGTGTTTGCAATATAGAGATGAATGGTGCAGTGTGTAGAGGGTTCAACGAGATGTTAATGAGCCTTTTATGCATATGAATGAAGTGGCTGATGTTGCAGAAGTTTTCTGCACAGTGGTTCATCTACGGTACGGCTGTTAAAGTGTGAATATAGTCAAGACCACTGCATGGTTTATTTTCCTTTCTTTCTCTACTCTAACTCTATATTGAAGAAACGACATGTGTATATATACACACATATATATATATATATATATATATATATATATATATATATATATATATATATATATATATATATATATATTTATATATGTATATATAAATATATGTATATATAAATATATGTATATATAAATATATGTATATATATATATATATATATATATATATATATATATATATATATATATATGTATATGTGTGTGTGTGTGTGTGTATATATACAGTATATGTGTGTGTGTGGTGTGTGTTTGTGTGCAGTAGTGTACGTGACCTGTCGAAAATTATGACTAAATAGATATGCACACACGAACACACACCTTCCCCTTGGGTATGCTTACAACCTCCTCCCCCCCCCCCCCCCCCCCACCATGGACGGGAAGAGTTGAGCGTGAGCGTGACCGAAAAAAATGTTTTTATTTATAGCAAGACACTCGCGCTTCATTTTACAGGAGGAATAGGTAGAGAAAGAGAATTTCAAACCTCAGAATATTTTTATAATAATTTTCTCGATACGATCATGCAACCTTTACTGCCGCTCCCAGGCTCATATATGACGTCACAGCTCAACAGGTAGGCGACTACGTGGCCAATTGCGACTTCGAAATTACGGAGTTATTTCTGTTAGAGATACTGGCTAGACCTCTTGCCCTTGACCTTGGGGGATAGACTTGCATGCAGCATTCGAGTGTCTGCAGGGATGTAGTGTGTGCGTTTTATTCTTATGTTTTTGAGAGTACAGAAGCTGGAAGGGAAATCCGGAATGGTAGAGGAAGAGATATAGTTTTCTATTCTACCAGTTTGAGGGTTACTGATTTTCCTTGTGTAATTGGGGGAAGG
>NC_090755.1:66695308-66700308 GCF_036898095.1 Palaemon carinicauda
CTGCATTATTATGCAATTCCTCTTAAATATCTAAATTTGATTAAGTCTGTTCATGAGCATAGCAAGTGCAAAGTTGATGTTAATGGAGTCTTGTCAAATGAACTTCCAGTGAACAGCGGAGTACTCCAAGGGAATGTGTTGTCACCTATGTTGTTTATCCTCCTCGTGGATTTTGTAATGTGTAGAACAGTCAGAGATGGTGGAGAAGGATTGGACTGGATTGGTGATAGGAATTTAGCAGACCTAGAGTATGCTAATGATGCTGTCCTTGTTAGCAGAACACCACAGGATTTGCAATGCTTGCTTACCAGAATGCGTGAAATATCACACGTGGTTGCGCTGAAGATAAATAGAAGAAAGACAGAGATGATAACAGATTTTGCAATGGAAGATTAAATATCATTGGAAGGAGAAAGGATTAATGAGGTAGAATCATTTAAGTATTTGGGAACTATGATCTCCAATACAGGGTCTTTAGAATTAGAATTTAGTGAAAGATTGAAAAATGCTAATCATACAATGGCTAGGCTAAGTAAAATTTGGAAATCAAATCTCCTGAAATTACATATAAAAAAATCAGATTATATATTAGTTTAGTGAAATCGGTGTTACTGTATGGACATGAGTCATGGTATGACAATGAAACAATCTCCAATAGATTTAGTAGATTTGAGAACAAAGCCCTCAGAAGGATATTGGAAGTTAAATGGCAGAACAGGATTAGAAATGAAACTATTAGAGTGATTACTCGAGTGCCATATATGGATGAGATCATGATGAAGGGTAAATGGAGATGGTTTGGGCATGCTCTTCGCACTCCCCGAGAGAGATTACTTCACCAAACTTTCAACTGGTCTCCACAAGGCACTAGAAGAGTTGGAATACCCAGACCTATATGGCTAAGGACTATGAAGCGCGAAGTAGATGATGATTGGAGAAATATTGAATTGAAAGCCCAAGATAGAGACGACTGGAGAAATCTAACCGAGGTCCTTTGCGTTAACAGCCGTAGGAGATGATAATATATCCAGATACTCTTTATTATGCATGTTCATGTACGCACCTGAGCTTGCCACGTGCACGGTTGTGAGTATGCATGCATTATTTCCCAGGAATCAGAATACCCTACCCTTGTTTATGCATGCACCCCTCTATACTACTGGCTGTAAAGAGAACATGCCTAAAGGGCACGACCACTCGACTACAAATGATCTCGCCGAGTTTCTCATCTATGCGACTGAATTGCCGTCATTAACGACGACTACCCGGTCCCCTGTCGTCGTTCTTCCTCATTAAGACGACGTAATTAACTCTTGATTACTAATGGGAGTAGGGACACGCGCCGAAAACCCTGTTTCCACGAGTGCTTCAGACTGCTTAAAGTCCTCCGCCAATGAGAGCGGTCCTGGTGTGGTGACGTCACGCGGGAAACCATGGTTTCATTAGCCATGAAGGGAGAAAACACACGAGGAGCTGCATGCGTGTCTGAGTGCTTTCCCGCCACGTATCTTAGTATCGATTGTGGCCTCTTAGTCCGTTTACGAACACACCACCCTCGCTCTTTCCATGTTTTTCTTTCTCTTTTTCACTCGCATTCTTTTATGATTTCCTTTTGAAGATCCTTTTGAAGATCAGAAGTTTGCCTGCATATTCCTTTTATGAGAAAATTTTTCGCTAACCGTTGGCGTATTGGTTCACCAAAATTACTATAGATTAAATGTTGGGTTTGATTTTTGGATTAAAAAGATTTTATTCAGACAAAAAAAGCTGTCATTTTTAATATATGGTAATAGTTTTTACCCACAACTCTCTTGAGAAGAGGATATGATATTCAGTAAAGCTGAACTAAGTGTTGTACATTTAAAGTCCAATTTCATGGGGTTAAGAACACCCTCTCTCTGCTATTGATTAAGTCTAGTTTTTATCATTCTTTGCCAAAGGTTAACTTAAGAACTTGTCCTAGGTTTTCTTACTGTCATTGTTGTTTAATGAATTATCTATGAGTAGTGGTATCTTTCACAAGATCTGAAGGTCATAGATATGTTACCAACTGACGTGTTTCATACTAAATAAATTAATAAATATGAAATTAAAATAGCTTCTCTTGACTTGTCTTTTTTGACCTAATGTTTTGTTATGTCTCTTAGGTTTATGGTAAGTAATTTTTTTTACTTATAGGCCTACATAGATTTCTAATAGGTAGGCCTACTTGTGAACCTGAGATTATATTTTACATTAAATAAAATTTAGTATTTTTGCCGAGGGATTAATTTAATTTCACTTGAAATATTGGTCTTTGCTAAACGTTTTACCTAAAACCTTGTTTTTGATATAACCTCTCTCTCTCTCTCTCTCTCTCTCTCTCTCTCTCTCTCTCTCTCTCTCTCTCTCTCTCTCTCTCTCTCTCTCTCTCTCTCTCTCTCTATATATATATATCCTGTCACTCTCAGGGGGAGAGGAAGTAGTCATACCCTGGTGAGAGGGGCCCCTTGAGAGGTACACTCGGAAACCACACTCTCCCACAAATTGCTGAACCAGCGGGTCGAGTTAGGAATGGGAAGGAGTGGATACTACTTAATCTATGTACGGTATGCGTGTGTATACATATGTATCTAAATATTTAGAAATCAATTTTGAAGGCTCAAGTACTTAAGTGTATATATATATATATATATATATATATATATATATATATATATATATGTGTGTGTGTGTGTGTGTGTGTGTGTGTGTGTGTGTGTGTGTGTGTGTGAAATACCCCTGCATCAAATAAACCGTAACACAAAAGTACACAAGAGTGAATTTGCTTGTAAGTACATATTTAAAATCAGTACAATTTACATGATTTCATATTTCAACTTTAAAATCTTGTTTCATTGCCAAGCCCCACCAATGTTCCTTTTCTCTTTGTTTTGCTGTTCTCTAATTTTTTCATTCTTTTAATTTCCTTCATTGCAATTAATGGGTATTTTTTTTTTTTACTTAATTACTTAAGTTCCAGTACATTTTGCTAAAAGAAAGGAAGGAACTGTAAGTCTTGGCAGAAACAAAGTCAGTTTCCGTAGGACCCAATCCGGAATGTAAACAAGGCGTTCGTCTTCTTGCCTTCCCTTCGCAGGAATGTTGACCCAGAGTTCATTTTCCTCCTTCTGGGAGACTTAAGTTCCGGGAAATGAAGACTTAAGCTCTCTCCTGCATAATGAAAGAGTCAGTCCCCTATATTTCCCACTACAAAGAAGAAAAAAACAAGGAAATGGGGAGAGATTTTTTCATCATTCACAATGGTCTTTCGTGAGGGTTTGGCGGGCCGTCGATGAGATGGATAATTTCTGTTTTATTGTCTTTTTACTTTTACCATCGTTCTTCTTGCACGTTTCTTATAAAATATGGTCTTTCTGTAATGTTATATATATATATATATATATATATATATATATATATATATATATATATATATATATATATATATGATAAATTTTGCACATTTTTACGTGTTTTTCATATTCAAATAAGCCATATATATTTTGATATATTAATGTCTGGATTCTCTTAACGACCTCGGGATCAGAGCCCCAGGCGAAATCTCACAAAGACAAGAGCTTGGCTCCGGCCGGGAATCGAACCCTGGTCGGCAAGCTTATATAGACAGTGACTAACCCATTCGGCCGAATGGGTTAGTCACTGTCTATATAAGCTTGCCGACCAGGGTTCGATTCCCGGCCGGAGCCAAGCTCTTGTCTTTGTGAGATTTCGCCTGGGGCTCTGATCCCGAGGTCGTTAAGAGAATCCAGACATTAATATATCAAAATATATATGGCTTATTTGTATATATATATATATATATATATATATATATATATATATATATATATATATATATACACACATGTTTTTATTTTCGATTAGTCCCCTACAAAGTCAAGCCAAAAAACTCCTTTAGCTATCGGTGTGTGTGTGTGTGTGTGTGTATGTGTGTGTGTGTGTATGTGTGTATGTGTGTGTGTGTGTGTGTGTGTGTCTGCTGTTCAGAAGCGAACTGTAACCTTTTTCTAACTTCTGGTGATGCAAAATTTCAGATTGGCACAGCTGTCTCACTTAAAGCATAACTAATATATATATATATATATATATATATATATATATATATATATATATATATATATATATATATATATATATATATATATATATCTATATAGAAGGCTCACAATATCACCAAATTTGGAATTGATATTTTTCGATTCACCAGAGAATACACTGAAGCTTTTGGAGAAAAAAAAATAATTTGAATCCATTCTTTTAATAGGAGAGATTCAGCTTTGATTTTCTATTTGAACTGAACACATTGTATCAGAAGCACATGTCGTCTAATTCAGTGTTGGTCAAACCATTGAATTCTATCAGCATGTTTTTATTTTATATATATATATATATATATATATATATATATATATATATATATATATATATATATAATATCCCCATTTGTTAGAAGCATGGAACTCGCCTCCCTCAATGATGTCTCCAATTCTGTCTTCGAAACAGAACTTCTTTTGTAGTTTTTTTTTTTTTTATTATTCCTTGTTTCCTTTCCTCGTTGGGCTATTTTTTTCTAGTTAGAGCCCTTGGACTTATAACATCTTGCTTTTATTTTTAAGATTGTAGCTTGGTTAATAATAATAATAATAATAATAATAATAATAATAATAATAATAATAATAATAATAATAATAATAATAATAATATAATAATAATAATAATAATAACTGTTTCCTTCCCATCCCGTTGGTCTTTGGATCCAGTTTGAATTTCTAATTTTCCGAAACATTTTTTTATAATAAAATATTCAACTTTGGCAAAAACTATTATTGAAGTTCCAACGCAATGACATTTCCTGAAAAAATCCTCTTCACTACAGATCAACATCCCAGTTCCGCACATCTCTTTAGGTCTGTCCCATAGGACTGTAAACAGGGGGAATTGGATCTCTGGCGTTTTGG
>NC_090755.1:66705308-66840308 GCF_036898095.1 Palaemon carinicauda
AGATGACTAATCAACATCTCTAGTATTTATTTCATGTTATTTTCAAATGTTCCACTTTTAGTCTCCATTGTTCGTTTATATAAATGGCTTGTCATCACTGAAAGGAGTAAAAGATATTTTTATATTTCTATTTTGGAAATAGAACATTGTATAATGCTGACTCATTCCACATTTGTTAACATTTCAGTCACTTTGAAATAAACAAAGATCAGAATAGATTTATATATAATAGGCTAATTATATTACTATTTATTTATATATATTTGTTTAATAGTCATTTCCTTAATGACGTAACATTTAGTAACATGGAGAATTCAATTGCAAATCCCCACTCCTTCCAATAACTTATCCTAGCGACACACTACAGTTAATTAACAACCCGGCATAGATAGATAGATAGATAGTTAGAGAGATGATAGATAGATAATTTATTGACCATAGCTACAACAAAATGCCCACAAAGTCTACCCTTTTACAATTGTTCTTCAACAAATAACTATAGTCCACACAATAACAATATATAGACAAAATATACAATTAAGAAAACAAAAGATGAATCGGCCTACCTCATTAACTGTACACAATCAAAATCTCTTGGATTAATTTACATGTCTTATCAAAAGTTTAAAGTTCTATTAAAAAGTTCCTCCACTTTATTGATATTATAATGGGTTCTATTATCCATATTATTCCATATCTCAATTTATTTATAAGAATGCCGCCCTAAGCAGCTTCTCTCCTTCTTCCCTTTGGGCTCGATTTTGTGTTTCCCACTGATTAGACCGAGTAAGTAAACAGGTAGTATACTTACCACCCATATGACTGCGTCTGCGCGATGAAGCTGAGAAAGAAAGAGGAAAAGAAATTATATTTTTCTTTGAAATTGTGAGAGATTACTAATCAGGTCTTTACATTTCTTAGAACAACTTTGTTTTCTTTGAATTCGGAATTTGAAATATGTGTATTTCTATTATTAATTTCTATACTTTTCTAATGGCTGCTTTAATTTGTCTATGATCTATGAGGAGAATATATATATATATATATATATATATATATATATATATATATATATATATATATATATGTGTGTGTGTGTGTGTGTGTGTGTGTGTGTGTGTGTGTGTGTGTGTGTGTTTGTGTTTGCGCTATCGATCATTTCCCCATAGCAGATGTGACTCAGGAGTAACAAACAATATAATTTTCTCTGTATCTTCCATACTTCCACTAATAGTTCATGAATGAACATCCCGTACTGAACACATAAAAAATTGCCATCTTGCACAGATGCCTCATGAGCTCTTCGTCGAACTCTCCCTCTTCCACTGCGTCACTCACGTCTTTACTGAGGCTTCTCCATTCCGATAACTCCTCTCCTTCATCCATCCATCTGGTAGTTTCTAAGTCCTCCTTTCTACCTTTCACCACCCTGTCTTCATACATTCTTACTACTTGACCAGACCACCTCAGAACACTTGTTACCTCTGTTAGCCTTTTGCCATTCATATTGAACATTTTATACTTCAACTAGTGTATGAGACCCATCAAAAATGACGGATAAATATTTTTATAGATATGTACACACACAGATTTAACCATTCCCACCCCTCTCTCACCAGGGTACGTCTATCCCTCCCCCCCCCCCCCCCCCTACCCGATGAACGAGGGAGAGACCGCATTGTTATGTCTGGCAATGCTGCTGAGTTTTACTTTATGAATATATATATATATATATATATATATATATATATATATATATATGTGTGTGTATATGTATATATATATATATATATATATATATATATATATATATATTCATTCGAAGGTGTTTGGGTTCGATCCCAAGTATGAGGTAGAAATTTATTTCTATTTGAACACGATGTGGTAAGAGACTGATGTTTCGTATTGTGTTGATTTTCATCCATATATATATATATATATATATATATGTGTGTGTGTGTGTGTGTGTGTGTGTACTATAAGCATTTTTATCTTATTAAGTGCATGGAGTTAGTACCTTCCCGTTCTCAGCGGGCACTATTATCCAATCACAGGGGGTTCAACTGGTGATCTGCAGGCCTTAATCAATCCAAGGACCATAACCATGTAAGCCCCATGCTTTAAAGCTCCCAGTTTATCATACATATACCAAGGCACTTCCCCCAATTTTGGGGGGTAGCCGACATCAACAATGAAACAAAAAAAAAAAAAAGGGGACCTCTACTCTCTACGTTCCTCCAGCCTAACCAGGGACTCAACCGAGTTCAGACGGTACTGCTAGGGTGCCACAGCCCAACCTCCCACATTATCCACCACAGATAAAGCTTCATAATGCTGAATCCCCTACTGCTGCTACCTCCGCGGTCATCTAAGGCACCGGAGGAAGCAGTAGGGCCTACCGGAACAGCGTCACAATCGCTCGCCATTCATTCCTATTTCTAGCACGCTCTCTTGCCTCTCCCACATCTATCCTCCCAGTTTATAGTTTTATATATATATATATATATATATATATATATATATATATATATATATATATATATATATATATATATATATATATATATATATATATATATATATATATACATATATATATACATATATATATTATATATATATATATATATATATATATATATACATATATATATATATATATATATTATATATATATATATATATATATATTATATATATATATATATATATATATATATATATATATATATTCTCACTATACCCAAACCTTTCCATTGATCTTACCTGTAGATATGCCGTCATGGCCAGCAGAAGAGCCAGCAAGAAATTGAGAAACTGATTCATCCTGATCCAGAACGTATTGGTCTTAATTCTCTTCTTGCCCGGGCTGGCTGCCATATTGACGTACGTTTTGGATTCTAGTCCTCTCTTATATTGTCCCTTTGCTTCTTTACTTCTTCCTGCGCTTGGCTATCTTCTTTTGGGTTTTATTATTCGAGTCTTTATTGTATACTTATTCCTCTCTTCCACATCCAGGGTCTAACGAAGCTTTAGTTTCTACTGGTCGCCGATAGATGGCAGTTAATTAAGCTCGTTTACGTTGTTTGTGTCTTACAGTCTTCACTAACATTCGATGTTGGCTCCTTTTCACGTTTACTTATTGTTTTATTTCTCTTGTCAGTCACTGGTATTGTCTACATGAAATTATGGGCTTTCCTGAAGTCAAGATAATTAGTCTACAATTTAATTATCGTACATCCTTTCTAATTCAGCAATGACAATGTCGTGTCCATATTAATATAAACCTCTTGTATTCATTCATTCATACTAGCAAATGGTTCCTTTTATTAAGCTTCTACTTGTACTTTATTAGTAGTGAATAATCAAATACACTGTAATTTTATTGTCTAAATACATTAGCGCTTAGGAGCCTTTCAAAATCTTCCTCTACAATGCTGTCAACAGTTTGATGAAAATAAATTGTCTTATATTCCAATTTTGGTTATATTATTCTCAATATTCTTATTGTTATTGTTGTCAGTATTGTAGTTGGCACTTCATCCAACTCCACGTTAGCAATGACCCAGAGTGTTGTGACGTCAGATGATCGGCATTCAATCAGTCTTCCATCACCGTATATTGCAATCTTCTAAATGACAGATACACAAACTTTATCTTATTTAATATAAACGCTGAAATGTTCTTCGTTCGTCTCTGACGGCAGGTAGAGTTCAAGGATCTTCACAAGCCCTCTTACACTCGTGGCAGTTTAACACATTTTGGAACCTTTTTAAGCAAGGTCTCGTCTTAGCATAAGCCAGATTTATGTAAACTTATCTTCTACGACCATGCAAAATATATTCATTTCTTTATTACTTACGTTAGAATGATGAACGAATTTTTACGAAATTTTATTAATTTCATGCTTACTTTAGTTAAAATAATTAACATATTTTGGCAAAATTGTATTAATTCTTTTCGAGAACATTTGGTTGCTTTCACTCTTGAGTACTTCTCTTTAAGTTTTTTTTTTCCAAAGAATTTGAATAATAATCGTAACCTATGCAATGGATCAGTGATAATTTATCTATGGTGAAATGCTTGTAAATCCTACTTATTTCAACCTAACCTCAATAGTCTAAAGACTCTAAACACTTTCATATCTATATTTTCATAACTTCCTTTTTCATATCAAACACCCTTTGTTAATATCGAATATTTTTCCTTATTCGATGGAAACTTCGTAGACCTTTTTCATTCATCCCAAAGGCGATGAGCATTTCCCTTTTTCAATAAGGATACGAATTTTATGGGGTACATTTTAAAAATTTTCTACGTGACGCCAAATAGGCCTATACATCAAACACTTCTATAGGAGAACAATGATAGACAAAGACATATAATGTATATAAATTTCCATATAAGAACCTACTGTGACCATAGATATAAATCCACTCAATAAAAGTTTTCCGAACACAAATGTTAAAATTGCAAACACTTCCTTAATGCCGGCGAGCGAAACCCGTAGAGTTAAAATAATTTATGCATAACACCGTAAAAAATTATATCTTGCACATCATTGGAATGACCACCACACTACCTCTTTTCAAACTATAACAATCAAATACGAAAGGAAATACATATTTCTTTTAAAGAATCTTTTTATCGTTAGGCAAACCGGTCGGATTACAACGGTTTTATTCAGCGCTGTGAGGACTGAGGAGAGTGACTTTATTAGGTGTCGGGAATGTCCGTGCTGCTCTTGGCAACCGGAAGGAGCTGAACACAAACATAAATGACCTTATTTGTTGTCCGTGACTGATTTCAGGCAGATGGTCTCTTGAGAATGCGCTTTCATGTGCTCGTGTTTACACACATACATATAACGCACACAGACAGAAAAATGTATATATATATATATATATATATATATATATATATATATATATATATATATATATATATATATATATATATATACATAAAGTATGTATGGAGAGTAAAAAGAGAAGAACATCCATGAGGAACACCAGCTGTTAGGCCTACATTCCGTTAGAAAAGTGCAGTACAGTACAGCCTTCTGGTATCACAGCAATTCCTTAAACCTATGGGTGAGAGTGTTAGTCCTTAGTCCCATTTATGGACAAATCAAATGCTGGTATCTATTTATCTATAATATAACTGGTTGGACTTTGGGATTAAATGAGACCTTGAAATTGACAGGGAATTCTGTCAAACCTGACGTGGATTTGAACTCATGTCCACGGTGTCGAAGCCAAGCCTTTGAATATTCGTCCTATAGACTTACACTTAAATACACTTACGAATTAATGTTTTAAATGCATGTAACTTTTATTGGTAACCCACACCGAGACTGCATATCAAATCAGGTAATGGTAGCAATATGGGCAAGTTTACAATGCTTGTCCAGGATTGGCTCATCAGTTCGGTCAACTCAAAATGAATATCACCGCCTATTGGTGTAAATAAAAATGGTACTGGTCTTGCATTTTCATCCTCTAAAGAAATGGGGTTTTGTTGATGTGTGGTAAAGCCATCTGCTAGGTTGACTGGAATGTTGTACGCCGGGAGCAAACCACTGACCTTACAAATGTGACCGAAGGCCTGCCTGTCAATGATTAGTTGTACTCTAACAAAAGTTTTTTTTTTTCCTTCCCCCATTGTAACCATGGAGAACCGAAATTGATAATTGACAATGTCTGACTACTCATTTGTCAGTTTCCCTCTTGTTGACATATTAAACAAAATCAGCATTGAGATCATACAATATTTTCATTATTCTTTTTGGTATATTTAATTTATTTTTTTAGGGATTGCTTGATATATTCCTTCCATAACAGAGTGGATTTACTGAGTTGGAACGAATGAAAAGGACAAACATCTCTATTCATCAGATCAGAATATAAATGGTATTGAGAGTTATAATGCCTCACTAAAGGGTCTTTGCAACCACTCTTTGACCCCCCCCCCCTTAGCTGCACTCGCTTCCTATCTCTCTACTTTAGCACCCCCCCTCCCCCTTTGTACTTAGGCGCAGAATGGCCTTCCCTGACCCCAGTACCAACCAATGCTGATAAAATTCTATAGATGAATCCATATATCAATTTCTAGCTTATGCAGAGGGACCTCTCTCTCTCTCTCTCTCTCTCTCTCTCTCTCTCTCTCTCTCTCTCTCTCTCTCTCTCTCTCTCTCTCACCAATGCATAACTAAAATATTCCTGTTTCACTTTCACTGTACAATTATTTACTCAATGAATCAACGACTTAAAAATATCTAAAAGATTACATCCTTTAATATTAAACTGACCTAGAGCCTGGTCCAACATTGGATTTCAATTATTTAACTTTCTTATCGAGAGAGAGAGAGAGAGAGAGAGAGAGAGAGAGAGAGAGAGAGAGAGAGAGAGAGAGAGAGAGAGACTCATAATTCAATGATGAATCAAGCATGCATGCGATGCTGCTCAAATCTGCATACATAAACCTGGCTAATCGATCCAGTGTCTTCTCTTCCTTCCCCTGCTTCTTGTAGTCAGTCTCTAGGGACCCATTCTGTTATTCATCTTGTCCATCTAATATCTGCCATTCTCATTCTATGCCCTGCCCACGTCCATTTCTTTTTCTTACTTGTTAGACTATCTTTTACTTTAGTTTGCTCTCGTAGCCATACTACTTTCTTTCTCTCTCTTAGTGTTAACCTCATCATTATTCTTTTCATAGCTCTTTGAGGTGTAACTAGTTTATATTCTAATCATCTAATGCTTTAGAAAGGCTCCAAGTTTATGATGTATAAGTTAATAATGGTAGGACCTTATAATTAAATACTTCTAATTCTTCTTAGAGAGATTGGCATTTTAATTTTCATAATCTCATTTTGTATAACAGAAGCTCTCCACCCCATGCTTATCCTTCTTTTAATTTCGATCTCATGTTCTGGGGAAACATTTACTGTCTGCTCCAAGTAGGCTACGTATGTTCATTAAAAATCTCTACATCTTCGTCCATAACCCTTATTTGGCATTCGTATTTTCATTGAACATTATCTTAGTTTTACTCGTGTTCATTTTCAGTCCTACATTTCTGCGTTCTCTATTAAAATCTCCTATCATCTTTTGCTATTGATTCCGTGATTTGCCGAATAGAAGTATGTCATCCGCAAATCTTAAGTTGTTAAAGTATTCCCCATTATTTAACGTTAATTAATGTAAATTCCTAAAAAGTTCTTGTAGGCACGCTGTGAATAATTTCAATCGAAATTTTCTATCTTATATATATATATATATATATATATATATATATATATATATATATATATATATATATATATATATATATATATATGTGTGTGTGTGTGAGAGAGAGAGAGAGAGAGAGAGAGAGAGAGAGAGAGAGAGAGAGAGAGAGAGAGAGAGAGAGAGAGAGAGAGAGAGAGAGAGAATATACACTTAAAACTCACTGAAAACAGATGTCCATATATATAGAAAAAAGCTAAATACTTACCTAGACTAATCGGGTCTACATATGCAAAACGTTTTCATCTGTTTAGCTCGGTGGTTCCCAACCTTCTTTCAGTGGTGACTCCATTTCAGCTTTACCATACTTTTTGGGACCCCACTCAAATATCAAGGCTACCTGTATATCATTTTTTTTAGATAAAATAATATAATTGATTAAAGTACACTGTTTATCATTGAATAGCAAAAACCCAAAAATGCACTTATATATAATATATGATTTCTTTATATAAGACACACTTCATAATAGAATGTTATTGATATGAGTAACACAAACATTATCTTGATAATAAACAATGATATTCATGTCATTCATGTGAATTGCTTTTCCATCGCCAGTATCTCAATCTGCAGTGTCGTTTTCGATAAAGCACAAAGTTGTTCATCTTCAGCATCGAGATTAGTTTTCAGCTTCGACTTTATTTAAAGTACAAATGAAAAGGTCACTTCACACATATGTCGAAGAAGAGGGCATAACATTTTAAGCATACCTTCATCCAAATTTGGATATCGACGTAACTACTTTATCCAAAACTGAATCTCTGTTAGGGAATTAAAGTCAGCTTTGGCAATGTCAGATCTAATAAGATCAGTAAATTTTTATGGATATCTTTCAGGAACATTTTCAAATGGTTTATTTGAGGTAAGGTGTGGGATAACAGAGGCTTTTTCTGGAAAATATTGGCTAAATTCCTCTTTTAAGGTCTCTAAGAAGAAGAATGAGTAAACTTTGAAAACTGTTCGAATGGAATATCAGTGTCATTTTATTCAACAGATGCGTTTAATGTGGGAAAGATGCACAAATTTCTCTTTCTTCATTTACTCCAAAAGATCCAGCTTCATTTGGAAGGCATTTAGTTTTTTTCTGAAGTGGAAGATAAAGGGAATTCAAAATTGTGAAAAATCTATTATGTATGCAGTTTTTGCCCAATTACTCATATCACCTAAGAAACTGGAAAATTCTGTTCTTCCTTGCCGAGATAAGAATCCTCTCACCTCAATATTCAACAAAAAGGGGATTACCTTTTGGTAGCTACCTTACTCAGGTTTATACATAACTTCATACTTAGAATCCATTTTTTTATGACACACTTTAGCAAACAAGTGGTTGTTCAATGCATTTGACTTCATAAAGTTAACTGCTTTAACAACTGATTGCATAACTTTTCAAATCTTTGGCAATGTTTCTGCAGAAAATACTTAACGATTTATCATGCAATGAATTCCAACAACTTCTGGATAAATATTCTTTACCTTCTGCTGAAACCCTGATCTACGACCTAGCATAGAAGGTGCACCATCAGTACACATACCACCGACATTTTCCCACATCAATCCTCTTTTTTTTTTTTTTTTTTTTAATTATCCTATTTTTTTTCAAATATACCACACCTTTAGTTGTTTCTAATGGTCTGCAAGAAAGAAATACATCCTTAAAATCACCATAAACCATTAACCGAGGAAGATTACCTATATATGTTGATTCATCAACTCTTAATGTGATGAGATAAAGTGGAGATGTACAGTATGATTAGAAAGCGTTAAAATTTCCGAGAATTTAAGTCCCTTATCTTCAATTATGTCATGAACGACGTCTTTTGCAGAAGGTGAAATGAAATCCTCACCAATGATATGCGGATTTTTTTTTTTGGGGGGGGGGTGTTGTCAAGAAGAGAATTTTAAATTTTTCTTTAGATTCACGTGCTTATTCTTGAAAAGAAAAAATGGGCTCTCTTTATTGAACTTTGCACTTTTCGACTCAAAATGATGTCTTATCTTGAGTCATTGATTCTTCTGAGAGCACTTCATTGCACATCAAATTTGAGTTTTTTCTTTTCCTGCTGAGATAAAGCAAGTATCACCGATGTTAGTGTAGTCCTCCATATATTTCTGCTTTCCTTTGGTGTTTGCCATTGCCATAATGGCAACAACTTATTGTAAAATCAAATGAGAGAGAGAGAGAGAGAGAGAGAGAGAGAGAGAGAGAGAGAGAGAGAGAGAGAGAGAGAGAGATTAAAATCAGTCAATTAAAACTTGATAATGATAACTATGATGATAGCAGGGAAAATGCTATGAAAACATATAATTATAAACACAAATGTGTCTGCATTTGTGTCTTATATATATGTATGTAGTGCACACACCCATGCATATTCACAGATGCATGCACACACACACTTCTCTCGTCCTCTCTTTCATTTACATTTTTTTTAAAAGGAATTTCAGACAAAACTACGTATCTGCATTTTAAGTAATCACCAGCAACTCATTTGTCATTTCTGTCTTATATACGCATGTCTTACTGCAGGTTAGGTTTATAAACAACAATATTTTCGGCATATATGACTATTTTGAGATTCCCAATTTGTAGTTAGAAAAATGTTTTTAATAAATATCATAATTAATAGATAATTCAAATATCAAAAACTTTCTGTTACACGAATACAAACAAAAAACTCAGATGTAAACTTAGATAATGAAATTTATAACAATCTTAAACATAACAATGCTCCATACCTATAAATTTCAAAATACAAATTCATTGCTTGTTCAAACAGACTGGTAGCACAGTGACATAGACATACCAGATGCAATTTATTTAATTAACAAAAATTATAAAAAACAGACATATATATATATATATATATATATATATATATATATATATATATATATATATATATATATATATATATATATATATATATATATAGTTGAACGTCAGATTAAGGTATATGCTAAGAAGGGAAACAACTCAGTTTGAGTATGGTCATGCTATCCTTCCTTTTTTAGATTTATATATACCACCCTAGGTAGGAATGGGGAAAATTTTTGGTAAGGCCTACTGAATCCTCTTAATCCAATGATGTCATCCAATACCCTTTACATTATTATCATGCCTTCACGACCCCAAGAAAATTGCTTGCCGACCCCAGGGTTGGGAACCACAACTTTAGCTGTTGTTCCCCACGATAATGTTCACATTTACACACAATACTCTCCCCCCCACACACACTATATATATATATATATATATATATATATATATATATATATATATATATATATATATATATATATATATATATATATATATATATATATATATATATATATATATACAGTATATGTATTATCGTGAAATCATTTAGATCCACTTGTTCTTCTGCAGTTTCATCAATTACGAGATGATTATTAAGTCTTGTTAAACTTCGAGCTGTTAACGGGGTGATGCTTGAACTTCCCGGGTTTCACAACAAAACAAGCTGTGCCAAAAAGATCCGTATTGCAAAACCTTTGAATTGCATACGCAATCCTACAGTTATGAGAAAGTCGCTTTCTTCCTTACCACTGCGTTAATTTTAGAATTTGTTTTCAATATTTTACTCTCAAACAGTAATTTATTTTGGGTTGTTGGCAACGAATAACTGAACAATAATTATGCGAGTGTAAAGTGTCATCAATTGAAGTAAAATAGATATTAGGAAGGCGAAATCGAGGTGTCTGAACTATCTCCTTTCAAGAACAATTGCACTCTGTTGTCCAATAGCGAGGGTGGGGTTGCGTGTCCGTGACTCATATCATTGTCTAATTAGATTAAGCTCTTTATTAAATTCCAATAAGAACAGCAATGTCTCTAGAGTAAGACAATTCACTTATTTTGCATAGTAAACTATCGTTTTTTCATATAGATGTGCATTATGGATGTAAACACTCGATTAACTTCACATTAACAAGATAGACGTTTTTATTAGCAATCTAGTGTACTGCATAAAAGGGCCTTGTTGAAAGCTTAAAAATGCCTACGATATGATTAAAGACATGAAAAACCAAAGTACCTATAGCAACCTGTTCTTAGCTTGTAATAAGGTGGTGGTGGTTGGTCGGAATTGTTTAAGTTGACCTTATTTCAGCACTCAGCAAGGGTTTGGGTTCAAACGCATCACAAGCTGATAACGGAAATATTAGGTCTAGGATGGAACTCTTGATTCTATCCAATCAAAGAGAAAAAAACAAATAGATAAAATTAATACGACTGAGTTTGATTTGCTTAGTTGTTTTAATCAAACATGTTTACAAATTACACTTTATAATTAACTTTAAATCACCCATATCCTAGCTCTTATGTAAGAAATTCTTTAAAAGTTAAACCAAATTGATTTTGTTAATTGAATTGTATATTACAAGTGCATGCTACCATTTATTAAAATTACACTATTGGAAGATATAATCCAGCTCTTATATTGTTAATTTTCGCCAGAAAAATCCTTTTTGTTAAATTCAACTTCAGGGTCACTTAGCGAACAATATACCGTACCTTGGTATATGGTTGGCATTAGAACATTGCTGGTCAACCCTGTATCGAAACTTCTAGGTATGTTTTCTTATAAATGTAACTAAGTTATTTATTTTGACAATTAGGTGACATTTTTGTACAAATTGTCACATTCCTTAGGACCATCTGTGCTGATTTCCAGGTTGTTGCTCTGTCTTCATTATATTGAATTATTTTCTTCTGTTAAAAAAGACTTGCTTCTTCTGGTACTTCCAATCACTTAGTAAAATAAAATTTACTTATTTGATCAAAGGCAATATGTACGGCAGGTAAGTAAATTAAAACGAAGAAGAAAGTGCTTCTTTTAATTGTTTACACCATTTTGATGACGTCACTTTTGTGTGTGTCTTCCATATCATCCCTCGAAGTAGTTCCCTAATCACTGCATTACTCTGGGCTCTAAGTATGGAAGACTACGAGAGTGTATTGTTGGTCAAATCTGAGGTATTTGTGTATAGAATACCTCCGAGACAATCTAACAGAGGATACAGGTATATAATAAGTGTTCTAAATCTTCGCATAACTTAAATGACCCAAATTGTAGCCGTGATATGTAATGACAAAGTTCTCGGGGAATGGCTAACTGTCAAGTGGGTCCTTCAGCTTTGTAAATATTGTTTTGGGGGCGTTTCTCTCGGGCTGTAATTGTTTGTATTATGTAATGGGATTATGTCTGTCAGTCATCCTATCGAATCTGACTCCCAATCTGAGCATTGTGTTCGATTTTACAACCTTGCTTATAAACGGTGGTGTGACCTTTCATGCTTGACCAATGACCACCGTAGCCTAACTCAGCTGTTGTCCTTGATGATGTAAATAGGTGATTTGAGACTCGGTCAGGCTGTCAGAACTTTAAATAGTCTTTAGAGTCGACAAAAATACTATTAAATTTTCATTCTATAATATATTTTTATACATGGCTGAATAAAAAATGTAGCGTAGCCTAACTTTTAACGTTGCCTCTTAACCCCAAGCATCGGTTTTGTGGTAGATATTTACTTGTACGACTGCACAAAAGAATATTGAAATCTTGGTCTCCCCTCCTAACCCAACTTAGGGTGCTGTATCCTAAATCCCTGGAGGAGCTTTTGCCTTCCTGCAAACTGTGCTTTGTAAATTGACCAATACCTACATTATTTTAAGAGTTGATTCTAGTCTAATGAATGTATTTAAGTACGTGGCTTAATGCCCTCCGGTTATTGATGTCTTGTAATGGGACTATCTGGTACCACCTGATAGTGGAATAAACTTTTACCCTTCCTTAGTCAACAATGAAAACTTAAAATCCTTCCTAACCCAACCTAGGATGCCATGTCCTTACTCATCGAAGGCTTTGCCACCTGCCCCTTCCCCCTCCATTTATTTCAATTGACTTTAGACCCTTGTTCTTATTCGTAGTGTCTCTGAACAGTGCACACGTAAAATTATACTACTGTACTGTACTTTGTGACGGTTTGAATGATCCCCCGGTCTTGGAATTCTCCTTGATAATCTGCGCATGCACGAATATTACCGTTTGCCAGTGCATACGAGGTTGATGTTTTATTTTCCTGTAATGTTAGCGTGCGCAGCTCAACATTACCGCTTGCCAGTACATACGAGCTTGATGTTTTATTTTCATGCGAGCGAAGCGAGCTAATGGCGGAAAAGAACCATTATACAATGTCAAGGAGAATTCTGAGACCGGGGGATCTTTCAGACCGTCACACCGGACCTTAGCCTACCTGAAGGCTGGTGCTGGAGTTCGTGCCATATTTTTATTAACGTTGGGTAATTCTTCAGAACTAGCATTTTTAGGATATACTTTTAAGAAAGTCATATTGATTGCCATTACTGGGTGTATGGGAGGATTAGCTATTTATGTGCCTGACAGGTTACAACATCAGGTTGCCCTAACATCATGCCCATTTTGTATTGCAATCAATTGCAACGTATTGTTACTGATCAATAATTGGTTTTATTATATAATAGTACATTTTTAGTGAGGACATTGGAACTCCCATAATTAGATTCATCTTTGCTAATACTGTACATTATTTTGAATCTCATATCGTCACCCTCATAAACTAACTGCCTAAGTCATTTTCTCCACTTGTTGGGAAATAAATAAAACCTCATTTCCTAATTCTTTATATCATTGTCTTGAGCTTCAATTAACAAATTTTTAACAGAAGAATTTGTGAATTAGAATTTGTTAATTGAAGCTCAATGCAATGATATAAAGAATTAGGAAATGAGAAGGTTTTTTTATATTTCCCAACAAGTGGAGAAAATGACTTAGGCAGTTAGTTTATGAGGGTGACAATATACTACTGTTGTAAAACACTATTAACATGGTTACAGATTTGAATTTTTAAAATTTCCCGGTTTGCTCATATCGTCATCTTAGCAACTGCCAAGGAAATCTCTTCTCTCATAGCAAAATATATTCCCCTTGCTAGAACTTAGGATCAATGAGATAATGTTAAATCGCAAGTGAAGCGATCTATGGCAGAGCAAAGACCAATAAATAATTAAAGAATGTTAATTTGGCGTACCAGCAAACAACTGAATACACTCAATTGTGTTGGTAATTCTATACAATAGCTCTGCCAGCAAGTTATCAAATTTAAGTACAGTGATACCTCTGGATACGAAAGTTTCTGCTTAAAAAAAATAAAGGATACGAAAAGCGATACAAAGATTTTTATGCCCCAGTATACGAAAAAATTTTCAGGATACGAAAAGCTCACGAGATCCCAACTCGTCGCCGAGAGTACAGTACCTTTTTTTTCAGGGTATCAACCCTTAATTTAGGTGTACAGGTAACAATACACCTTCACTGATCCAAATGCTTTACATACAGTACCGTAACTTTTATACAGTAGTAAAGAAAACGGACCGTTTTCTTAGGGCTTGGAGGGGATAACTAGGCTATAACAACATTATTGAATAATCTCATGGTGGTTTCTGGAATGGATTAGGCTGTTTTAACGGTTGGGTTAATTAATGAATGATAGAAATAGCTGCATTGCATGTTTATTACTACAGTTTAGCGTGTTTATGAAAGAAAAGGTGTCTTTTCGTAAGGCTTGGAACGGATTAGGCTATTTACATGTAAAACGCGATTCAGGATACGAAACCGTATCCTGAACGGATTACTTTCGTATCCTGAGGCATCATTGTACTTTTAACTTAAAAGAGGGAAGTCCAAGGTTTCGTTTGATATATAATTATAAGCAGCGCTAGGTCTAGAAGTAAAAGCATTTCGGTGTGACAGAAGGCTTGTTGTATTGAAAAACAAGAAGAAAGTGTAAACAAGGTGTCGTTTTTACCTATCCATTTTTAAGGGAACTTTGAAAAGTCTTGTTTAAATATGGAATCTACTTTGATACTTGTATATAATTATATTGGTGTTAAATTCAGTTATAATTTTTCTGAAAATTAAGAATTTCTCACAAAACTATAAATGATTGGTGCTCATTCATTTGTGAGGTTATTGTGCATTGGGTATTAAGTCGGAAAGGTGAAGCTCGCCTTTACCCTCTAACCTAAGTAGTATAAGTACACAAAGGGTTTTAGGGGGTCTTATATTTGATATAGCAGTGTAAGGGGGGTCGGGCAAAAGCCCCCCCCCCCCCCCACAGCTAGATAAGGATACGGCTACTAGGTTAGGTGGTTTGTTAAGATTAGCTGGTGGTCTTGATTATTACTAATTCTACATGTGCCATTATTTGCATGTTAAAACGGATACTTTAATTCATTCCCCACCCAGAAACCCAGGTTTCCCACTGGGGATTCCCCAAGATTGGAAAGGTTAACAAGTAGGGTAAAAATACTGTTCCTCCTCAAAAAAAAGGTCTGCTTTAGATTAAGCAATTAGTAATATTATCAAAATTATTAGTGGCGGAGCTATTGTATAGAATTACTAAGGTGTTTTTATTACGATGAACACGTTTATGAACAACTCCATAGAAGATGGCAGGTGAAAGTTACTTTCTGTACGTCCTGGTAAACAAAACCTCCAATGTTTTGATTGTGTTTCATTACAATTGCTGTTTTTATTACAGTACTTTTTTACATTATGAAGACTGTTTCTTTTGTAAAGATAACTGATAGAAGCAACAAAGTATAAACAAATTGATATAAATAATATAAAATGAGATTGGTTCACATTGTATTTTATGGTGTTTCGACTATTATTGATGAAGATATCTACTGTAATACAAACCCATAGATTTTCAGTTTTCGTTGTTAACCCATGATAGATGCACTGGTGCTGTACAGTACTGAGAACCATCCCAGACTGGGAATGTGTTTTGGTATATGATACATGGGTTTAACCCCCTCTTTTATTCCCTTGGTCCTAGGGGATTGAATTCAGTGCTGTCTAACGCGACAGCTATAGAAAGTTAGTTGCTAAGATCTTAAGTATTTATCGGAGGATCCGGTCAACCCTTGGATGGGTGACCTGAGAACACTAGAGGTTGTTGGCATCTTACCTCGACAGCTCTAGCAACTTAGTTGCTAGGATCTTCCACATTTATCGGAGGATTTGGTCAACCTTTGGATGGGTGACCTGGGAACATAAGAGGTTGTCGGCATCTTGCGTGCTTCCGGTCTCCATTGGCCTAGGTGCTCTCAGAACTTTGTGTGAGCATCTTTAGCCTCCATTCTTGGAGTCCTTTCCCTGAGAGACATATTTTCCCATCCCTTCACTGTACTCAGTCTTGTTCGTCAACTCGGATGGAGCTCTCCCTTCATCAGGGCTTGTTCGATAGGGATATGTTCCCTTTTCATCTCGACTGATGTTTTCCAGTACAGTTTTGGAAAAGTACTCGGCTCATTTTTGTCAAGAACAGAGTCTGCATCTAAGCGACGAGAGCATACACACGTGTCTCCTCCCTCCTCCTCTGGTAGGTGGGAAGCTGTTCTCTATCTACCCTCGTGATCAGATCACCCGCTCTCACCGGAAGACGTGGTTGATCAAGATACCCCTGAGGTTCTTTGGTCACTTCTTATAGAAGTCTCCAGGTTTATCCTCTCCTCTGGAACAAATTTGATCTTCAAACTCTGTCATGCGATGAGAAGGCTTGCGGTCATACAAGCAGTTAGTCCATGGCCTCCTGTACAAGTTTGACAACTAGGACTCGTACTTCTAGTCATTTTTCCCGGATGTCCTTCATCAGGCCTGTGATATTGAGAAATAGTGCTTCAGTTTAGATAGTACCAAAGGTTTTCACTGGATTTTACCATAGGGTCAACCTGCTCCTTTCAGGATCGGTCTCGTTCTCCTAAGACTTTAGGACGATTGGCTGATCCTAACAGTCTGGAGCTCTTCCGAGACATATCCTCGGTTTACCACGATCTGAAGATTGGAGTAAATCTCGTGAGACCCGTGTTTAGTATAGAATATTGGTATCCATAGACATGGCCATTTGCCAAGTCCTAAGGTTCTTCAGCACCAGGGATGTTTTTCTCTGGTTCTTTACAAGACCCAAGCAAGAGAATGGTACTATCTCTTAAATCTCCTTGAGATGCAATCTTCCTTCTTTCGGGAAGGATCGCTTACTGTGGCAACAGAGGTTGGTCTTTTTTCTTGTCCACGGGAAATACTTCCTCCTGTGTTGGGCTCCCCTTCAGGGGATTCCTTCTATGGGATTTGGATTTGTCTAATCTCCCTCCTCCAGCCTCTATCCAGAGGTCTCCCTACTTGCGGGAGAGATCGATGATAGCGGCGACAGGGATTGGTCTCTTCTCCTGCCTGCAGGGAATGACTTCCTTCACCTGTTTGGAGACTTCTCCTGCTACTGAATTGGTAACTACTGGCCGGTTGTTGACACCTCGTTATATTTTTTTTAACTGCTGTATTCTAGCTTGGCTGTTATCATTCTCCTATGGAAAGGACTTAACTTAGGGAAAAATACAAATTACTTGTAAATTTGTCATATTTTGAATGAAAAAAATACATTGCTGTATCTCAGGTTTTCCACAATTATGAGGTTGCAAGAGAACCATTTAGTAAAAACCTTTTAAGACAGAATGGAAGCTTAAGAAAATAAACTTGTATTGGGAAATCATTGGAAGTTAGTGTCAGTTTTTGTACAAAATTTCTAATGTCATGTTAAATGGTAAAAACTAAGCATACAATAGTAGAAATTTTGTAAGGAAAAAGAACAGTACCTAATTCTTTTCAATGCAAAATTGGCCAATGAGAATATTATTATTATTATTATTATTATTATTATTATTATTATTATTACTATCCAAGCTATAGCCCTAGTTGGAAAAGCAAGATGCTATAAGCCCAGGGGCTCCAATAGGGAAAAATAGCCCAGTGAGGAAAGGAAATAAAGAAGTAAATAAATGAAGAGAACAAATTAACAATAAATCATTCTAAAAGTAACAACGTCAAAACATATGTCATATATAAACTATTAACGTCAAAAACAAATATGTCATATATAAATTATAAAAAGACTCATGTCCGCCTGGTCAACAAAAAAGCATTTGCTCCAACTTTGAACTTTTGAAGTTCTACTGATTTAACTACCCGATTAGGAAGATCATTCCACAACTTGGTAACAGCTGGAATAAAACTAATAGATTATTGCGTAGTATTGAGCCACATGATGGAGAAGGCCTGGCTATTAGAATTAACTGCCTGCCTAGTATTACGAACAGGATAGAATTGTCCAGGGAGATCTGAATGTAAAGGATGGTCAGAGTTATGAAAAATCTTAAGCAACATGCATAATGAACTAATTGAACGACGGTGCCAAAGATTAATATCTAGATCAGGAATAAGAAATTTAATAGACCGTAAGTTTCTGTCGCACAAATTAATATGAGAATCAGCAGCTGAATCAACGGCGGATGCTGATCGCCATCGCGCGACCCTCAACGGCGGATGCTGATCGCCATCGCGCGACCCTCACCTGCGGATGCTGATCGCCATCGCGCGACCCTCAACTGCGGATGCTGATCGCCATCGCACGACCCTCAACTGCGGATGCTGATCGCCATCGCGCGACCGCACACCTTCGGATGCTGATCACCATCGCTCAACCCTGCGCATGCTGATCACCATCGCGCGACCCTCAATTGCGTATGCTATTCGCCATCACGCGATCGCCCACCTGCAGATGCTGTTCGCCATCGCGCGACCGCCAACCTGCGCATGCTGATCGCCATCGCGCGACCCTGGCATGCTGATCACCATCACGCGACCCTGCGCATACTGATCACCATCGCGCGACCCTGCGCATACTGATCACCATCGCGCGACCCTGCGCATGCTGATCACTGCTCACGATCGCTCACCTTCGCATACTGCTCGCCATCGCACGATCGCTCACCTGCGCATACTGCTCGACCATCGCGTCGGCATATCACAACGCGCCATCGCCAACCTGCGCGTTAGCGCTCACCAGCTCACCACCGATCGCTTGTTGATCCATATATCGCGCTAACGCTTGCGTTCGCCGCCTCAGGCTCGCTCTCATCCACCTGCCCACCCTCACGACCGCTCGCCTGCGCGCCCGCGCGACCCCTCGCCCGTGCAACCGCGCGACCGCTCGCCCGTGCAACCGCGCGACCGCTCGCCCGTGCAACCGCGCGACCGCTCGCCCGTGCAACCGCGCGACCGCTCGCCCGTGCAACCGCGCGACCGCTCGCCCGTGCAACCGCGCGACCGCTCGCCCGTGCAACCGCGCGACCGCTCGCCCGTGCAACCGCGCGACCGCTCGCCCGTGCAACCGCGCGACCGCTCGCCCGTGCAACCGCGCGACCGCTCGCCCGTGCAACCGCGCGACCGCTCGCCCGTGCAACCGCGCGACCGCTCGCCCGTGCAACCGCGCGACCGCTCGCCCGTGCAACCGCGCGACCGCTCGCCCGTGCAACCGCACGACCACTCGCCCACGTGCCTGCACGTCTACGCTCATGCTCTCCAATGTTCGCCCACGCGCGAACCAACGGTTTTTTTCCATCGCGCAGACGGATGGTGTTCCGTCGCGCGAACCTACAGTGTTTCTTCGCACAAATGTCGGCTTATTTCTTGCAGTATCCATTGCTCGTCTATGGGTTATCGCCCGCCGACCACCAGGAATTCCCGTCGCGCGAGCTCCAGGGCAATTGCGACCACGATTCCCAATGGGGTTTTCGCAGCATGACCAGCCTGGCGAGTTCTTCTGGAGCGTATTTCCAGAACACTGTGTCACCCCGTAAACAGAGAGCATGGCACTTGCAGAATAGGAGAAACTGAGAGATCTGAGCAACACTCACCTGAACCTGGGTTAACCCTTCCCCGTCATTCCCTGGAAGGATATTTTGCGGGGGGGTATTTCCGTTCGAGATTTCTCCATCGGACAAGGGGTGACTGCTTACCTCTTCCTCTGGGAGCTTACCAGGTTCTTTCCCTCCTCGGTTACGGCCCGAGGTTTAGTTCAAGGAAGCTACAGGAAGATCAAGGGTACTTTCCTCCTCTCGAGCTCAGGCACCTTGGCCTTTCGTCACGTCGCCCTACAGCACGATGTTGGATACATCGCAACGTCCCTCGCCTTCGAGTAATACTACTCTGTGACGCAGGTGCTACAAGCTGGAGTCTGGAAGCGTCTGATGACCTTCGCAGCCCGCTTCCTGCAGGGCGTGACCCACAGGAGTCTCGATACGTTTTCTATCGCTCTGTGATGGCTACACAACAGCTGGTCTAACCTCAGGCTCCCTTTTGGACAGGTAGCAGAAGGTTGAGGGCATTGTTATCAGGTTTTAGTCTGCATGAACGAAAGAAGTATGTCTGGCCCTTACTTCTTTCTTCATCATCCCCTCTACGGGGAAGCAGCATCCTGGTCTCTGCATAGCTGACCTCGAACCTCTGCAGGTAAACCATGCTTCCTTGTGTTCCGAGTATTGAGTCAATACTGTCGCGTCCCCCATACCCTGACGAGGTGGTATTGGGAACGTCCTAACCCAGAGTTCCTTCTGGAACTCCAGGTCAACTGCCTAGGACGAGTCACACTTCTTCCTTCACACACAAGCTTACGTAGGCCACATGGTTCCTTGCGGAGCAAGGAACTTGTGAGGTGCAGGGACTCCTTTTCTCGAGTGCGACTCACTCGGATTCTGAGTCCCCGGGTAAAGCCAAAGCCAGTATGGCTGGGGACTTTCCACCCTTCCTAAGGGATAAGTCACCCTTTGTAAATAGCGTGGTTTGTATTTCGGTTACGGAACAAATGACAAATTTGGAGATAATTTGTATTTTTCCTAACCATACAAACCTTAGCTATTTACACATATGTATTTGCCCGCCAGCCCTGTCCCCCAAGACAAGTCCTACCTCTAAGTGAAAGTGAGTATTCACCTGTGTGTGAGGGGGAGGAGGGGTAGCTAGCTACCCCTCCCCTACCCCCCCCCCCCCCCCCCCCGCTAACTAGCGCGGGGGTAATACACCCTCGTTAAATTCTAATGGCTCGCCATTTCAGCTACGCTAAAAGTAATACCCTTTGTAAATAGCTAAGGTTTGTATGGTTAGGAAAAATACAAATTATCTTCGAATTTGTCATTTTGAGATGAAAAAGAGTCAGAAAAAGGAAGACAACCTCTTGATAAACCACCAGGCATCCATGGCCCTTCTATTAAGCCTGCCCACCACACCATTTAAAAAAAACAAGAAAAAAAAAAAATTATAATAAGATAGAATAGTGTGCCCGAGTGTACCCTCAAGCAAGAGAACTCTAACCCAAGACAGTGGAAGACCATGGTACAGAGGCTATGGCACTACCCAAGACTAGAGAACAATTGTTTAATTTTGGAGTGTCCTTCTCCTAGAAGAGCTGCTTACCTTAGTTGAAGAGTCTCTTTTACCCTTACCAAGAGGAAAGTACACTGAACAAATTGCAGTACAGTAATTAACCCCTTGGGTGAAGAAGTGTCAAGTATCTCATTATTGTCAGGTGTTTGAGGAAAGACCAGAATATGTAAAGAATAGGCCAGACTATTCTGTGTAAGTGTAGGCAAAGAAAAAATAAGCCGTGACCAGAGAGAGGGATCCAATGCATTTCTGTCTGGCCAGTCAAAGGATCCAATACCTCTAAAGTGGTAGTATCTCGACAGGCAGCTGGTGCCCTGTCCAACCTACTACTTACAATGATAAATGAACCCATACACTACTGCACTGCTTAGAAAAGTACAATACAGTACAGATTTGAATAAGGCAAATAATTTATGTAATTATGGGTAAATTTTTTGACGACTGAATTAAATAAAAGTAATTGATACCTTATCTCTTCAGCTATTGCATTGATTAATCCTCGCATAATTAATTGGAGTCTCACTTTGTAATTTCAGAGCGGCAGATTGGAGCTTAGGAACACCGGACTGGACTGGTCGTATGCGTCTGGTTAATAGAAAGCAGGAATGCATTCTAAAATTGGAAGACAAGATTTCTGGGGAGTTGTTTGCAAAATGTCCTATTGATAAGTATCCAGGTGTTGCTTTAGAAGCTGTCACAGACTCATCGCGTTATTTTGTCTTAAGAATTCAAGATGAAGGAGGTAAGGTTTCTAAATAATTTGACTGTTTAGATAAAAGCTTTCTGTATTATAAGGACAAACTTTATTTCATCATTTAATATTTTACTTTCAAGAACTTTTTTTTTTTGTTTCTGTGTTCACAGAGACATTATCTCGTCATCCAATGCCCTTTTATTGATTTGCCGTCCATATTACCATTTACTGCTCCTAAGGAGAATGTTCCTGTGAAATTACGTTGTATTTTCATGTTACTTGTAACTTTTATTTTATCTTAGATGCAGGAAGTGATGTTCTTCCTCCTATGATGCTTGCAGGTAGAGCTGCTTTTATTGGACTTGGTTTTGGAGATAGATCGGACAGTTTTGATTTAAATGTAGCTCTGCAAGATCACTTCAAGTATGTCAAAAAGGAAGAGGAGGCTGAAAAAGAAAAGGAGGAAGGAAAACCAACATTAGATTTAGGTTTTAAGGAGGGTGAAACCATCAAGATTAGTATGAAAATAACCGTAAGTATGAGAACAACCACTTTTTGTTTTGTGTATGTCATACAGTGTACTGTATTTTGAAACTTATTATTTTTATAACCACTAATGATTATACACAGTACTAATGTACTGTTGTAAAAGGTACCTATTTTTGATTATCCTTACCATAAACTTTTCTTGGTAAAAAACAAAATTTGAGTTTGGCTTTTATCCTGAGCTGATCATGCTTTTGTAATATTAACTCTTGTGGCTGATAGTCTTCCCTGACATCAGTTTTGACCCCTAGATGATCAATGTCCCTGATGTCATTTTTTTTTTTTTAATGTTCATTAAAACTTTAAAATTGTACTTGAGCGGAAAATAGGAATCTGATGATGTTAGTGCCTTAGTTGAACCACAGTACGTGTGGTCCCTAATAACGTTAGGAAAAAACTTTTATAAACAGTGATCAGAGACCTTAGGTCTGGATGCAACATATTGCAGTTGTCAAAGAGTTGGGCAATCTGCATTGTGACCATTGTGGATTTTTTTTGTGTCAATTCATATTAAGCATTATTAAAATTTGGTTTTGTTTGAATGCTAAGTTGATTTTGATTTACAGTATTTATTGAAGGATCAGACATATTGTTAAAGATAGATTAGGTTGATATTTTACTTTGTTGTGGAATTTTAAAGTATTTAATGAACGCTTAGGTGTAATCATGATTACTCAAGAACCTTATTAGTCTTGCATTTAAAGACCATCTCATTTTTATTCTATCAGAAAAAAGAAGGCCAGGAAGGCACAAACAGACCAAAGCCTAAAGGTGCTGGGGCTGGACTAGGGCTGCTCCCTCCACCTCCAGGAGGAGTAAAATTAGCTCCTCCCCCTGGTAGTGCAAATACTACTCCTTCACCTTCTGGACCCTCACCGCCATCCAGTACCCTCGACTTATTTGGAGGTCTTTCATCGACACCAAGCAATCCACCTGCGGCAGCACCACCACCAACTGCTGCTGCAGGTAGTGGAGGTACTGAAATGTGGGGCGATTTTGCAAGTGCTACACCTAAACCAGCACCTCCGAGGTATGTACAATATATCCTATTTTTTTTTTTTTTTTTTTTTTTTTTTTTGGTGTTTGGCAATTCAGAAGGGTAACTGGGTATAAAATTTGGGTAATGAAGGGCTACTGTACCAGAAAGCATGTTTTGGTTTGTTCCGTAACCGACATACAAACCACGCTATTTAATAGGGGTTATTACTTTCGGCGTAGCTGAAATGACGAGCCATTAGAATTTTAACAAGGGTTTACTACCCCACCGCTAGCGAGGGTTAGGGAGGGTAGCCTGCTCCCCCCCTCCCCCCCCCCCTCACACACACCTGTGCTTGAGCTCGCTTTGTTCTCGGCTCGGGTGGTAGTCGGATGTGTCCGCTCTCACCCTCGCCTCTCTGACAGCCATTAATGTTTTTCTGCTTTTTTTCCTACAGATTTGTTTGTGAAGTTGGCCTCTGCTATCATGCGCAATGTCCTGGATTACCTGACCGCCCTTGTGGGACATTTATGTCGGCGGTTGAGATGGACCCTCACACCCTTGTCTTTACTGTAAGGGCCAACGGTGTGATAGAACTAATAAGTGTGGTGAGGGTAGGGAGTGGTCTACCTCCCAGGGGGAGAGGTTTTTCTCGGTGACGGAAGAAGTCCAGGCGGGATTTTTCTCCTTTGAAGATTTCTTTGTAAGGAGAAAAACCCAGGACTCAGCTTCCGTTGCCCAAATCTCCTCCGAAGCTCCCACTCGATCGGTTTCTTCCGAGAAACCGTCGAGTGGTAGCGTAGACCATGGTTCTGTTTCCCGACCTCGAGGTTCGAGAGAGGGCGTTGCCTCCCCTAGCGAGGCAGCTCCACCTCTTCCCCCGGGGGAGGAATTAAATTTAAATGTTAATTTAACTGATTTATTTCAGCTTTGGTCTTCCTTGGGGCTCGAAGGTTCGCCCCCCCAAGAAAGCCTTGTTTGACATATCCGGTTGGGTGCTGCTCTCAAGCAATCGCCGATGTCGGCAGAGGTTGATCCTCTGTCTATCATCGACGTTGTGGTGGCAGAGGTATCCGATGCGGTATCTCCTAATACCTCTGCAACTGCTTAACCTGCTGTAGCGGAAGGCTTAGTTTTCTCCCTCTGATCAACCTTAGAGGGTGGAACTAAGTCCTACAGTCTCTCCTGCCGGTGATTCTCCCCCTCGGGGGAGTTCACTCACAGAGACTCCTCTTCGGAGGACTGCTGATGGTCAGCTTGCTGATCCAACGGCCCCCAGAGGGCGCATATGCCGTAAGGCTCGCCTTCCTCTTCGCCGGAGAGGCCTTCCTTCACCTCGCAAGTGTGTGAGGAGGCGCCTCTTCGGTTTGTCGTCCTCGCCGCAGAGGAGCCTCGTCATCGATCTCCGACTGTTCCTGCTACAACCCTGGACCTCTCTGCGGATTGTTCGCGATCCCCTTCGGTGGAAGGTCGTCCTTACAAAGGACACGCCGACCTTCCACCCGTCAGACCTGTTGACCTGCTGTCGCTGTTCCTGGCTGCTGGTGCGCTGTGGGTGCCAACTAAACCTGTATTTATAAACAGGCACTGATCCCTTCGACGCAACAAGGGCATACGCGCAAAATTAGCGCGTACAAAATATGCGCGCCAACGTTCAGCTGACCTCTCTGAGGTTTCGGAGTTAGCGCACAGGCGCTCTCCTACTGTTCCTGGTATAGCGCGCCAGCGTGCACCTGCTGCCGAGGTTCTTGATAAAGCGTGCCAGTGCTCGACTGTGCGCCAGCGCTCACCTGCTCGCCATCGTTCTCCTGCGCGCCATCATTCTCCTGCGCGCCAGCATCAACGCGCCATCGCTTGCCTGCGCGCCAACGATCTCCTCCGCGCCAGCATCAACGCGCCATCGCTTGCCTGCGCGCCAACGATCTCCTGCTCGCCCACGATCTTCGGATCTGGGCTCAGTAGAGAAGTTTAGAACTTCCCCTACTCGCCAGCGCTTGCCAACGCGCCGTCTACCTTCACCTGCGCGCCATCCCTCGCCAGCGCGCGATTCACCTACAAGCGCCCACGAGAATGCTAGCCCACGCCCATTCCCTCCTGATATGCGCCCACCAGAGGCGTGACAACGCACGCAGGTTCCAGCTGCGCACCCGTGCGCAAGGGATATCTCTCCTGCGCACGCGCCCATCGACATCTAGAGCGCACGATCGCTCGCCCGCACGGGCTCTTCATTTTGATCCTGCGCGTGAACATTCACTCGCGCGCGCAAGCACACAATCTGATTCCTGCGCGCGCCCCTACGCGCCATCTTTCGCCCGCGCGCGCACCCTCGCAATCGCACTCGCCCTCGCGCGCACGCCAGCAGTCTCCCGCGCGCGACCCCGGGTATTCTCCATCGCACGAGCGCCAGCTCGCTCCCCAGCGCAATCGCCATTACCCTCCTACGCGCGAGGCTGCAGGACAACGCGCGGTAAGGTCGCCATCACCGCATTCCCTCCCCCCACAAGGGCAGAGCTGCAGGACAACGCGCGGTAAGGTCACCATCACCGCATTCCCTCCCCCCACAAGGGCAGAACAGCGCGCTCGCTGGTAGGTGGGAAGGTTCTAGAAAGGTCCATGGACATTTCTTCCTTATCTTCTTTCTCCTTACAGGCAAACCCCCCTCCAGAGGGAGTGTCTTGACACCGCAGCCGTCAGCCGGCAGCCCTGGTTTTGGGTTCTAATTAGAGCGGTAGCACAGGCTTTCAAGCCTGTTCTCGAGTTGGGCCACAAATCCTTGGCTGCATCTACTCTCCTGAAGAGGAAAAGAGGAGTTTCGGACGCGGTAACTTCTCCGGGGACGAAGCTGTCTCCTCGTAAGTCTTCGAGGCAGGCGCCCTCCCCCCCAGACATTTTCTGCCCCGCTTCGGACAAGGACTTCCCGTCCTCGGGTTTCACGTGAGGTGAGACATTCCCCCATCGCACCATTGAGGGAAACCCCACCTCGCGTGGTAAAGTCTTCTCGGATAGGGGTGGAGAAGAGCCTGCCTCCGTCGTTGTTGGAGTCCTGCATCCCTCCCAGGAGGGAGTCGAAGTACTCCAAGACAGTACTGAAGTCGTCATCAAGACTTAGACCAGAGCCAGCCAGTCTCTCGGGGAACGTCCGCGAGTTTCCCTAAGAAGAGCCTTTGGGGACAGGAGACTTTGCTGCTAGTCCTTCAGGAGGAGAGCTGCAGGAGTCAGAACATGCATTCTTGCAGATTCTGACTCTTATGAGGACTCTCAATGGGTTTGACCGAGTATTCAGGACTCAGAAACCCTCTAAGGCCAGTGCAGCTTTGTCCTGGTCTCAAGGGGTTAAGAGTGCTAGGGACAAGATCGCAGTCCAGCTCTCCGAGCTTGCCTCCTCCAACCGATCCAGTGCCGGCAACAAGCTTCTCCCACCTCCTCGTGTACAGTAGAGGAGGTACTTCGAGATCGTAGAGGAGCCTTGTTTAGCTCTTGCCCTTCACCATTCATTGGAAGAGCTTACCAGGGAAGTTGTCTCTTGAGAGAGACTCCAGCCGGCAGGTCTCATTCTCCGCGACTGAGATCCTTAGTCAGGAGAGGGTTGCGAAGTGTACCATGCAGGCCACTTCGTGGCTGGATATCTGATACGTTCGGAGGATTTATCCAAAGAACGTACCAGGAAAGCTATGGAGACCTTTTTACTCTCAGGCACTCGCACAATCGAGTTTCTGGCCCACCAAGTCTCGAACTTGTGGGCAAACACCATCTTGAAATGTTGGGATGTGGTACCTGAGAGGTTCCACCAGGAGGTCCCTAGCACCGAGATCAGCAGGCTCAGACATTTTTTCGTAATGGGAACGAACCTGTTTGAGCCTAAGGACGTGGAGCAGTCTGCTGAGAGATGGAGGAAGTCTCACCAAGACTCCCTCCTACATAGGGCTTTGACATCCAAGCCCTATAAACCTCCAGCACCCCAGCAACCACGTCCCACCAAGACCACGAAACCGACTATGGCAGCGAAGACAGTGGTCTAAGCCCTTTCCTGTCAAGGACAAGAAAGGCAAGAAGTCCTCGAGGGGAGGGAAGAATCCTAGAGGGAGCAGCCGAGGCCGCAAACGCTAGGATTGGCAGTCCACCTGCATGTCCACCAGTGGGTGGATGCCTACAAAGTTGCGCAGACAGGTGGCAGCAACTCGGGGCCGATTCCTGTAATCGGTCAGAGATATCGCGTCTCGTTCACAACATCTCTACCTCCCCTGAGGACGAATCCAGTGTCATTAAGCTCCCTTGCCATAGGATCAGCAAGGGGGCAAGCCCTTCGGGCAGAGGTCCAGACTAAAGCAAACTCCGTTCAGCATGGAGATCGCAGACACAGTCAGACTTGCAGTGAGACCGCAAGACTTCATGTGTACACTGGATCTGAAGGACGCGTACTTCCAGATCCCAGTCCATCCGTCTTCAAGGAAGTACTTAAGATTCAGCCCAGACAACAAGGTGTACCAGTTCAAGGTGCTGTGTTTCGGTCTCTCCACAGCACCACAGGTTTTCACCGGTGTGTTCACCCTAATATCGTCGTGGGCACACAGGATCGGCATCCATCTCCTCCGTTATCTGGATGACTGGCTGATCCTAGCAGACTCGGAGTCATCCCTTCTCCGACACAGAGACAAACTTCTGGGACTTTGCCAGGATCTGGGGATCATGGTAAATCTCGAGAAGTCCTCTCTGCTTCCCACTCGAAGACTGGTTTACCTAGGCATGATTATAGACACCAATCTCCACAAAGCCTTCCCATCAGACGACAGGATAGCAAGGCTGGGGGGGGGGGTCGCAAGCCCTTTCCTCAGACGAGAAGAGCTTCCAACCCAATCGTGGTTACGTCTCCTCGGTCACCTCTCATCCTTGGCTCGTCTAGTTCCCAACGGTCGCCTCAGGATGAGATCCCTCCAGTGGCGACTCAAGTTCCGGTGGAATCAAGGTTGCGATTCCCCGGACGTCATGATCCCTATGGGTCCTGCGGAACGAATGGACCTCCAGTGGTGGGTGACAGATGAGAACCTACGAAGAGGAGTGGATCTTCTCGTCCTTCCCCCGGATTTGATGCTGTTTTTGGACGCCTCAAAGAAAGGTGGGGACCACGTTCTGCACCACAGGACCTCAGGCCTGTGGTCAGAATCAGAAAAGTGCCTCCATATAAATCGTCTAGAGATGAAGGCCGTTTTTTTGGCCCTTCAGCAGTTCCAACAATACCTGGAAACTCTGTGGTGGTGATAAGCGACAACACCACAGTAGTGGCTTACATCAACAAGCAAGGAGGTACCTTTTCGAAGCAGCTTTCCCATCTTGCAGTAGAGATACTGAGATGGACCGAAGTCCGCTCAATTCCACTATCGGCACGTTTCATTTCAGGCAAGAGGAATGTGCTCACTGACAATCTGAGCAGAGCGTCTCAGATAGTGAGTACCGAGTGGTCTTTGTATCATCTAGTAGCCAACAAAGTCTTGACTTTGTGGGGTTCCCCGACTGTGGATCTGTTCGCGACAGCACTGAACTTCAAGCTTCCACTCTACTGCCCCCCAGTCCCGGATCCCAATGCTCTCTGGCAAGATGCCTTCCAACAACGGTGGGACAACGTCGACGTGTACGCCTTTCCCCCGTTCTGTCTGATGAGGAGGGTGCTCAACAAGACCAGAATATCGGTCGACCTGTCAATGACCTTAGTAGCTCCGCTATGGCATCACACAGAGTTGTTCCTGGACCTTCTACAACTCCTAACGGAACTTCCGAGAGAATTCCCTCCACGACACGATCTACTCAGACAACCACATGCCAGCATCTTCCACAAAGACTTCACGCCTGGAGAGTATCTAACATCTCCTCGCTGAGAGAGGATTTTTCGCAACAAGTTACGATTAGGATAACTGCATATCTGCGAAAATCATCCGCATCTGTCTACCAGGCAAAGTGGAAAGTCTTCTGTGGTTGGTGTCGTGGAAGGGGTATCTCTCCACTCGATGCCACTATTCCAGCAATAGCGGAGTTCCTCGTGTATTTGCGGGAAGAAAATGCGCCTTTCAGTCTCGGCGCTCAGCCTTATGTCTAGCCTTCAGGCTCAAAGGAATATTTTCTTCCTCGCTGGAACTTTCCCTACTCATACGAAGTTATGAACTTACCTGCCCTCAGTTGGATGTACTGTAAGACCACCTCCATGGAACGTGGTTTGAGTTCTCAGGTCTCTTAAGAGACCTCACTATGAACCATTACGCCAGGCTTCAGATCGCCACCTAACTTGGAAGACGGTGTACCTACTAGCTTTGGCTTCGGCCAAGCGAGTCAGTGAACTTCATGGTCTCTCATATGACATCGCCCATGCAAGGGGAGGGGGGGAGGTAACGTTCAAATTCATCCCTGAGTTTATTGCTAAGACTCAAAATCCGGGGTTGCCGGACGCTCGGTTTGACTCCTTCCAGATTTTTGAGTCTTCATTCTGTAACAGATGTCCCAGACCATCTCTTACTGTGCCCAGTAAGGAGTCTGAGGCTATATCTCAAAAGAACGGCTGCAGTCCGTCCCCAGGTGCAAGCATTGTTAGCACTGGGAGGACTAAGAGGAGGATCACCAAGAACACCATCTCAGCATGGATTCGTAGGGTGATCCATCTGTCCCTGAATCCAGACCCTTCTCCGTCACGTCGCCATAGAGCACATGATGTCAGGGGCGTAGCTACGTCCCTGGCCTTCAAGAGAAATTTCTCAGTGACGCAGGTTCTTCAAGCTGGGGTGTGGAAGCGTCAGACGACCTTCACAGCCCACTACCTGCACGACGTGACCCACAGGAGGCTCGATACGTTTTCTATCGGCCCTGTGATGGCTGCACAACAGCTGGTTTAAAACCTCAGGCTCCTTAGTGGACAAGTAGCAGAAGGTTGAGGGCATTGTTACCCAGTCTTAGTCTGCATGAATGAAAAGATTTGTCTGGCCCTTATTCTTTTCTTCATCTTCCCCTCTCTTGGGGAAAGCAGCATCCAGGGTTCTCTGCACAGTTGACCTCAAACCACTGCAGGTAAACCATGTTTCCTTGTGTTCCGAGTATTAAGATAATACTGTCACGTCCCCATACCCTGACGAGGTGGTATTGGGAGAGTCCTAGCCTAAAGTTTCCTTCTAAAGGACTACAGGTCAACTTCCTAGGACGAGTCACACTTTATTATACCCTCACACACAGCTTGCGTTGGCCGCAGTCCTTGCGTAGCAAGGTTCTAGCGAGGTGCAGGGACTCCTTATTGCTGAGTGCAAACACACTCAAATATTGAGTCCCCGGGCAAAGCCAAAAGCCAGTACTGGCAGGGACTTTCCACCCTTCCTAATGGGTGAGTCACCCCTATTAAATAGCGTGGTTTGTATGTCAGTTACGGAACAAATGACAAATTCGTAGATAATTTGTATTTTTCCTAACTATACAAACCTTAGCTATTTAATCAAACTTGCCCGCCAGCCCTATCCCCCTGGAAGTCCTACCTCCAAGTAAAGTGAGCTCAAGCACAGGTGTGTGAGGGGGGGTGGGGGGGTGGGGGGGTAGCAGGCTACCCTCCTTACCCCCTGCTAACTAGCGGTGGGGTAGTAAACCCTCGTTAAAATTCTAATGGCTCGTCATTCCAGGTATGCCGAAAGTAATAACCCCTATTAAATAGCTAAGTTTGTATAGTTAGGAAAAATACAAATTATCTACGAATTTGTCTTGTTGACAAACCTTGCGCTTTAAAATTAGGCATGTTTATTAAATGCAGAGGATGGCAGAATTTCATGTTTTAGAAGTGAATAAGATGTACTGATTAAATTGTACGCATATAACCTGTTGGAAAGAAAATTTCTGTGCATATTGCCCATCATAGGTTGTTTTGATACCATGACCTAAAAGCAATGATAGAAAATTCCCCAAGTTGTGAAATATGTGTAGATCTTGGTGTAAGTAAACTCCAGTTAGGAGGAATGGGTTGGTTATTTATTAAATAGAGCCTAGTTTCTCTGCTGGGGGTTTAGTTAGTGTGGAAGTAGTTATGTGGATTTCCCTTTGGTTTGTATTTACAGTGCGATAGCACTGTACTAGAGTTGATTAGGATTTTAGTTTGTTCCTACATTGATACAAACTTCTGGGTCATTTATATGGGTTTACTCCTAAGTCTATTCACTATGACCAGAAAAAAAGAAAAAAAGGTGCATAACTGGCCAAGTTGGGCAGTGTTTTCATGCCTCTGAGAGGCTGAGCCTACTTCTGGTCACCGTTTTGTTTGTATTTCCATCCCACGCTATGATCACGATTCCATGCTGGATTACCCTTTTCAGTGCTTTTTTCTTTCAGTGAATTTTGTGGGATAAGTGGCTTTTCAAGTACAGTACCCTTCGGACTTACCCTGGCCTTGAAGACCGCCCATGTGGAACTTCATGTATAAGGTTGAGGTTGATCCACAGCACTTAAACCCAAACTGCCGTGAGTGTATGCCTTCCCAGTGGAAGAAGTATCGTGTATGTTGCAAGAAGTGAGCTAAGAGAGAGAGATCCTGTTCCACATCTTCTTCCATTGAGAGCAAGAAACACAAACTCTCCCTTGCAATGCACGATCTCTCTCACCCTGATTCTCCTTTACGGGAGCCCTTGGGGCATAGAGAACATGAGTTGCTACCTGATATGGATCCTTTGGATTTAGCCCCAGGACAGCCTGTACTCAATACGATCTTGATATCTAGTTTCAGATCTCCATCTCCACCCACGAGCTTGCTCGGAGGTGAACACTATTTTGTGTTTTCAGAATCAAGGCGACTTCTCACTTTTGGAGGATTCTCCTGTTAAAGTGCTGAAGTTTTCACCACGATGTTATCCAAGAACTCTATCGCTTGTGCCAAATGAGAATGCTGCAGTTGCCACATTACCCTGTACCAAGGCACAGCTCTTGGAAGGGGCTTACCTTTACCTGGCTCCTATATATGTGTCTGGCTTACCTTGTACACCAAGGGGCCTATGGCATAGCTCTTCTCCACAGAAAGAGTCTTGGGGTTTACCCGAGAATTCGCCATTATCTTTTTCAGATGTTGTTAGGACATTCACAGTTGTGTCCACAACAAATTTTACTTTAGATTTGGTTGATTCATCAGAATACGAATGAGGTACAGTATCCCTTTCCCAACATCTCTTTCGGAAGGTGAAAGTTGTATCAAGAAACATTTCAGCTTCATGTGTTTCAGCCACCCGTATTAGCATATCTATGCGCGTACACGATGTCACATAACTCGCTGCCATCCTTGCACGTGAACGCACTAGTGTGCAACCTGAACTGGCCACCATCTTGTCTCACTCTCGTGGGGACACACGACCCGATCATGCTGTGATCCAAGCACGTGGACGTGCAGAGGTGCCTTATGTTCGTGCACATCTTTCAACGTGAGTTGATAACCAAATTGCTTCAAGCTCATGAGCCCATCAATTTCAGAGCCTACCCCTCTGTGTGGAAGTAGTTATGTGGATTTCCCTTTGGTTTGTATTTACAGTGCGATAGCACTGTACTAGAGTTGATTACGACATAATAATAAACTTATTATTTTACCTAGGTCTTCACTAACAAAGATTAATTCTAACTTCCCTATTATTCCTTAAGCTACTAAGAGGGAAGCCAGTGTGCCACATGCTGGCAAGAGAGCAGCAGTTTCAGATACCTGTATTTCTTCTTTTCAGGGACAGGAAAGAAAAAAGGCAACAGAACCTAAGCCACCCTTTCCTAGAGTGGAACCACCCTCAGCATAGAGTGCCAAGTCCTCGGATGGGAGTCAAAGACACACTTCCCCACCATATTATTCTTCTTCCAGAAACAGTCATTCCAGGTAGACGTCTGAAAAATCTTTTTCTTCTCAGATTTCAAGCTCTGATAGTCTCTCTTGCTGTTCAACCTTGTCCCCACGGGGATAGAAAAACTTATGGGAGGAGTGAATATGACTCCTCCCATTATCTTTCAGCATCCTCGTCTCAGCTGGCTCAAACACAAAGACAAAAGGAAAGGTGAAATCCTCCAATATCATTTCTAAACAGAAACCTTAGTAATTCCTGAGAAAGGAGCCTGCACACAGTGACCCTACGCTGATTATTATTGATGACTCCACTCCCCTGATCCCTCTGCTGGGGCAGGCTCCAGTCCTGCTGAGTAATCCCCTCGAGGTTCTGACCGCCAGATCTGAGAAGTAACATTTCCTCTAAAGGATGATCCTTGTAAGCCATCTAGACAGTCTGGGAGACCCCCGCAGATCCTGGTTATGTGCAGGCGCTATGCAATAGACGTCATCTTTCCTCAACCTCAGCACAAAATATTGATTTGATGTATCTGTGTCAAATCAGGCTTGTGATACCCAGGACCTCTTCTACAATCAGGTTTCAGCTGTAGAGAATTCACTTCGATACAGTAGATTATCCAAATGCCCACTTCTAGCGATTTCTTGTCAAAGAAAGTTTTACATCTATTCAGAGGCACATCCCAGTCCTCTTTCTATCAATCCTGATGTGACTGTCCTTATCCTAATTGTAAGCTAGTGAACCTTCCCTTCACTTTTTCAGCATCAGAGATGCAAAATATGGAGGTTGCTGCCATGTTGGCTATCCAGGTCTGCTCTTGGCTAGACCAGTGGACAGAAGCTGTCACGCTGATGTTGTCAAACAGTTCTAAGGCCTTAGAATTTCTATTCCATCAGACTGTCTCCCTCTGAGAAAACTATATGAACATATGCAAATATGAAGATGCATAATAGGGGTATAAAGGTTAGCGTGTAAGGATGGATTAGAGTATTTGAGGTGGCTTAATCATGTGAAAAGAATGAACAATAAGAGGGAAGTGAAAATGTTTAATCCAGAAATGTGATGAAAATAGAAAGCTCTAGAACGGCAAGACAGATTGATGGAAAGGTTTAATTAAAAGGATGCATGAGAGTGTATAGTGGGGTTTTATTCGCTGATAATAAACTTATGGTTAGGTGTCTCAAGTGGGTAATATTTTGAAAGTTTCATTGTAGGGCATCATCGATCATTCAGCAACCATTTTTATTTTTCTCTGAAGCTACCCTCTTGTAGGAAATGGTTTGACGTTGATAAGATTTATACATTAAAAGATTTAAAATATTAAAAAGATATATTAGTAGGACAGACGGATGTTGAAAGTAAAACTGTATTAGATATATATTATTTTGGCTTCCTTGTGTAAAAGTAAAACGCTTTTCTATAAAGTTACCCTCCTCTGCAATTGGATCAAGAAAAAGTTCATGCTATATTCTCAAGGAAACTGCATATACTGTACATGTGGACCAAGTGACTACTCGTTTTTTGCCAGTAATATATGTTAAAGAAACTAGGATGCAATCCCATGAGAAATGTGAAAAAAGGAAAAAAAAAATTAATGAGTCTGGGAAGGTAGGCAGATTCAATAACAGTAAACAAAGCAATAGAAGATAAGCTAATAATGTTGAATGACATGGAATATTGCTTTGCTACCAAAGATTTTGGTTGAACAGGGAGACCATACCAATATTCTTATTATACTAAGGCAATGGTTTGTTTATTGTTAGAGCAAAAGGATTTTTTTATTGAAAGTATATTTTCAAAGGAAATTTCTGAACATTTTAGACATGCATACAAGTGATGTTGTTATATTATGGTATTAAACATTCAGATGTGAAATTAACTAGTATGTTGCATGCATTATGAATATTTTATATCAAATTTCCCATGTTCTTGAATCACTAGTTAACGAACAAATCTTTCCAACAGTGAACCGCCAAGTGGGGGATCTGGCAACAGCTGGGTAACATTTTGAGTTTTTTTTCGTATTTTATGTAAATGTAATTGTCAAGATTGGAGGTCGTGGCCTGCCTTCATTTTGTCAAGTTGTAAGAAGAATATTTTCATTTAGTGTACATAGACCTCAATAAGTTTTTCCAAATATTTTACTGTAATGAATACTAATTGGTAAGATGATCCAAGGCAGTGATGATATTACTGAATGCAATTTAATTAGGAAATCTCTCTCTCTCTCTCTCTCTCTCTCTCTCTCTCTCTCTCTCTCTCTCTCTCTCTCTCTCTCTCTCTCTCTCTCTCTCTCTCTTTATTTCTCAATTACATTCCCAAGGTAGTATTTAGAATTTATTTGCTTAATATCCAATGGTTAGCTAAAAGAAAATATTCAATAGAGAAATGCCTTTAGTGTAGAAAGCATTTTACCAGGTGAATTTTTGCCCGAAGTTACTTCATTAGTTTTCTTTGAGCAATAACTTCAATGAATTATAACAATGTTTAAATTATCGTCGTATGTACTCTACGATGATTAGCTCTGTAATGTTTTGTGTAGTTATTATCCCAGGATTTTTATGGAAAGATTGTAAATTATTTTTTGTTCTTTCACTTGTAAAGAGGATTAATTTCTTTCTGCTTGCTTTGCATCATCATATGAGTGTACCATTAGTATTTCAACGTGAAATGTTTCTTTAAAGGATACAGAAATTATTTTGAATTTGTATACACTACTGTATTTCTGTTCCATGACTTTTAAGGTGGTGCACTACCTTCTAAAAGGTTTTCCCTTTATTTATGAGCATGCATCTTTCACATATTCATATACACATTAATTTTGTTTAACATTTGATTTGGATGCATCGCATTTTTACATGACACAATGAATAAGTACGGTATAATTGTTTTATTTATATTTTTTTGTTTTCAACTAAACAATTTGGGAATCTTTCTTTGTCATAGATGTTCTTTCAAGTGGAAGGCGGATGAGAAGCATGAAATATATTTCTAATTTGCTTTTTACACTTCAGGTATGTATGAATTTTTCTGTGAAAGATATTTAATAGCGAGTTCTTATTCTTCGAGATGATTGAGAGAAATTTTTAACTACTGTACATGCTAGAATTTATTTTTCTCTGTGCTATTTAGAATGTAGAGAGTGGTATGTACATTTATTTTATAATACAATAACATGCAGTGCTGAATGTATTTTGATAGGATTGGTGATTTAAACATTTGTTTTAGGAAAATCTTTGCAATTACTATGTTCCTCCTTACTGTACTTAATATAATATGAACATTAATAGTATTATATACTAAAAATGGCATAATAATGAATAACCAGTAAAGTAAATCATGTAGGTCTAACGGATCTCTTTCTACACAGCAGATGGTGTTCAGGACTATGGTCCTTCATAACCACACGAAATCAGCAAATTTTCATATACTGTATTTCTTTAAATAGTCAGATTCTTGTAGCTTCCCCTGGTTTTGCAGTGTGGTTGACCATAACGCTGTGCTTGGAGGTGTGTCATTGTTTACCAGATAATGCCTTCAAAGGAAGCAGAAAGACATAAAACGAATTTTAATGTTCTTGGAACAGGTTTCAAACTGATCGATGCCATTTAGTGGGACAGATTCTCTTATCCGGAAATATGGGTTGTAAAGGCTGTTGAAATGCGTTTGAATCAAACTTTCAAAACTTTTCAATCATGCTATTCTTGTATGTTAATTTCATTAGTTGTTGGAAAAATTCTGTCCTTCACAGAAACTTATGGATATCAGATTCTTTTTTTCCCCGAGGCTCAGCCTCGTGCATCTCACATGTTGGGTGTTTAGTGGAAATTGAACGAATGTGAAGATTTCAAAGCGAAGTAAGTGTACGGTACAGTTTGTTTTGGCCATTAACCTTGATTTTCCGTGATGTGGTGATGATATTTTGCTTGAATTAATTCATGTTTTGCATACATGAAAAGAAAAACTTCTGCCTTGTTTGTTGTAGAAAGTTGATATTTTGTATTATTGTTGATGTTTTGCAAGTTTCTATTTGCTGTCGTTATATCGTAGAACAGATGAGATGCTGTTGACTGCTTGTTGCCATTTTCACATGGAACCATTTTTTTCATTCATTGTTAATACTTTCTGAAATTTTTGCAAGTATTACGAGCGAATAGTAAAAAAGGAACTACTTGCAAATGACCAATTATTTTGCAGTCTGTCATTAACAGTTGTAAGTTACAGTGCCTAGCCTGATTTAAGTAATTTTACCATTTGAAGATACTTCTAGGATTAAATACATTTCCTATTGTATTTAAGATATTGCTTGTTCACATTTTTATATTGCTGTGACCATGTCTTATATGATGTTAAGCCTGATGAAATAGAAAATGAAAAATCTGGTCATAGGAGACCAGTATGGGCATTTTTTTTTATCAAGAGGCCCAGCAATGTGACACAGCTGGGTCTTTGGGTGACGTACATTTTCAGAAAGTTATTTTGTCTCGCACAGTGCTGCTTGGTATATTCACATCACAGGGCAATACACTCCAAGAGCTGTTGTCCTTTGGCCGTAGGCAAGTAATGTTATTCAAACAGTAACATGTTGTTAGGTCATCACATATCTTGTCTGTTCTTATCATTAGGTACTGACTTAGGAAAAATATATTTGTAGCCATTGTAGGTTTTACTTAAAAAGATGTACAGAGTTACATAGGAGGTTATAGAACAGAGAATTACAGTGTCTCTGTGAGATAATGTTGTTAGGTATTACATTGATTGTTCAAATCTCTCTCTCTCTCTCTCTCTCTCTCTCTCTCTCTCTCTCTCTCTCTCTCTCTCTCTCTCATATATCAGTCTTCATTCAAGACAGAACCAGGTTACCTAATACCATGGTAATAAGTGACAGACTTATCCCTGCATTACTGATTGAATAATTTGTATAGTTCATTTGTTATTACAGTATTGGACAAAAAAGAAACTCCTTAATATATGACAAAAGAATTAGAATGTTCTATGGGTTTATTTTTATTAAAATGGTAAACTCTGTGTAGTTCAACCGTCTGATTCCAGCAGATAATTTCTTGTATGGAAAATTAATTTGTAAGGAATCCAGCTGAATCAGCCAATTGTCATAGATGGGTAAAATTTTCCTTTTCTTAGTAGTTTCTTTACTACTCCCTGTCAAAGGATAGACTTGATTCTGATTAAATTTGGACTGGAATGTTTTTCTTACCTTCTCCTGGTGTTTATTAGCATATGAAATACAGTATGTCCTTTCTCTTCTTAGTGGATTGTAATCCATTTGGGCTCGAGTAAACATTTGTAGGGAAAAATAAAAGTTTTATTATAGTACTCTAGCAAAATACATAGACAATAAATTACTGGAATTTGTGGAAAATATTCTTTGTCTATTGGTCGTCTTGAGTGTCCATAGTTCATATAAAAGATACAAAAAAAAAGTGTCTTGTTAATACTGGTGTCAGGAGTTGCTTTTATGAATATAGATGATTATAATCAAGCAAGTGAGAATGAAATTAGCCATATATTTTTAAAAATATAAATCCTCTAGTGTTCGTAATTTACAACTAGAATATAAGTGGTATGCTTTAATTTTTTTTGAGAGGTCTTTTCATATACGTAACAAACTAGGACCACTTGCAACACAATACTTGGGTTGTCTGGGACAGACTGTTGATCCTTTAAAGGTGTTGCATGTGTGTTTTGCGAAATATGTTCCAATTATTTAAACTTCATTTTGATGTTGAACTGATGAAATTTAATTTGTGTTTTGAAGAAATTAACTGAATGGTATTGTGCCATTTAGATCAGAAATATAGTACTTATAAAAAAAGGTTCTGCGAGATTGTAAAATTCTTGCAGTCAAGAATATTTGCATGGGTACAGAAGTGTCATGCATACATTGGAAAGACATATTGAGGGGGGTACCCATTTTTGTTGTTTGCCAGGAAATTTTATTATAAAAAGTTTGTTTAGAAATAATAGAGTACACTGTAGCAGTTTTAATGTTTTGGCTATTTTCTGAAATGGCAGTTTTTGAAGTTGGTGTGAAAGTGATGATAATTTTCTGGAACAATGCAGTTTAATATAATTATTAGGTAAGCATCATTTTATGCTTTGTTGGGATGGATGGAAAACTTCTCTTTATACAAAACCTATGATAAGTTTTGATGAAATGCTAAACATTCAGATATTTCAATGTCATATGATTTTGAAATAACTTTTTTATTTTGCGCCTCAGTTTCCAACATTCTTGACTGGTCCCCCCACAAAATAAACTGATATTGTTGTAAGAAAATTATTTGGCAGATGACACCGTAGTTGAACCTTTAGTTCAATGAAAATCAAGAAGCTATACCTTAGAGATTGAAGAAATATTTTTGTTTATCTATATTTCTAAAAACTTGTTTACAAAATACTGTACATTGATATGCGTTGTCCAATTTTAGTATTGCATGTTTAAATTGTACCTTTTAACTAAATTTTCAACAGCAGCATTTAGAAACTACCATATTAGCTTTAGAAAATTGAGCTATATCATCTTAATCAGATTTGAAAAGCAGCTGTACATGACAATTAGCAGTAAATTAAAATGAGCAAAATTGAATTGTTGAAAAGTGAAATGTTATTAAAATGTGTGTGGCTAACTTCCTAAGATTTTGTCCCCCTTGAGGTGGCTCTATATTAGGTATGTTTCAGTGACATACAGGGTTTAGCATACCTTGTAAGTGTAGAGTTGTTTCAAAATGATGAAGTCTCGTCTTAAGCTTAGTATTTAGGACACTAAGATGAAAGTTAATGTTGATGACTGTTGTTGTTATGATGTCCTTTTTGTAGACACGGAAATGGTTCTTGACGTTCATTTTGGAGTTATTATCTCCCTAGAGACTCTCACGAGGCATATATCAATATATGAACTTGTTGTTGCATGTTTTACCTATTGTGATGCAGTATCATTCCTAGTAGCTAGGTAGGGCGAGGCCTGAAGGCTGGCATATTAGGGCCCCTTTAGTTGAATTTGTGCAATGACCTCATATCTCTGGAAACAACATTGTCATTATTGCAAGCCTTCGGGTACACTAAAGTTTTAAATCCTTGGCAGTTCCGTTCAGTTTGTAGTTAGGTTGGTTTTGAGGTTTTATTTAAAAAAGGTTCTATATTTACAATAGTGTCACTTAGCAAAATATTTAGTTACACTTGTCACTTATGTACACACAGGAAATTGAATTGGATGATGCACCATGTTTATTTTTTTTTTATTTATTTTTTTTTTGGCTAATATTGGAAGAGGTATATAACTGGAGATGTGCAACGCACACTTCTGCTGAAACTGTTCATTTTGGAACAGTGTTGTATTGTAAGAATATAAATAGAAGTATCTGATATGTATTTTATTACCTTCTCTTTTTCCTTCAAGATGGTATTGCTAGATGTAAAAATGTAGCTTCTGGATTCACTTGAAAAATGTTATTCATTTGGAAACATGTCAAGTAATGGCAATCTTAGAGAGCCTGGATCCACACTTGGAGTTGCAAGTAGGGCATGGCTTGAACTGTAAATATATAAAGTTGATTCACTGAAGTTGTATTATGATCTTTTAACCATTCAATCATGTTTCCAGTTACCTTTTCCGGGTTAAAAAAAAATATATATATATTATATATCTATATATATATATATATATATATATATATATATATATATATATATATATATATATATATATAAAATGTAGTCCATGCTACAGACTTATTGTTCTTAAAGAAATTGAGAAAATCATTGTTCAATACTCCATACCAAAAATTGTTGAATCTTCCCTACCTCTAGCAGTGAATAGACAGTGCACAGAATTGATTTAATTATTAATCAGTGGCTGATAATATTCACTGCTCTTGAAATTACCCAAATATAGAAAGAGCTTTAACAGAAGCTGCTTATTATGAGATGTTGTTAACTATATTGTTTATTATTGTTCCATGGAAATAAGTGAAGTATCTTGCTAAAAATATTAATTTGCCACCATAACAGGATTTGAAAGTAAAGTGATGTGAAACATACTAAGGTGTACAATGACCGATTTTTTTTTGTGTAATGATGAAGTAAGTTAAGAATGTACATGTTAACCAAATTTGTTGAAGATTATTACTTCAAGAATTTACTTTCACAGCATTTGATATTGATATATAAACGGATATTTTCCAGTATCCTTGTCTGAAGAAATACTTTTAATTCTTTGAGAAGAACTATTGCTAGAAAATAGTTTTCTCAGTAGTTTTGTGTTTAGATTCATCACTTCATAATTTGTCACACTTGGTCTTTTATGATAGTTTTCAGGAGACAGCTGTTGTCTCTTATTGAATACAAAAACTTTCTTGAAAGTATATTCTATCATTTCAGCTGCAGTGACTAATGCTGTTGGTTCTGGTAGAGAGATAGAAGAATTCTTAGGGAAGAGAACAGAATTGCTTTAATTTAGAAGCTTACAAAATCATCAACACCCGAGGAAGATTTTAAGCAATCATTATGATTGCATTATTTAGTGAGTCCTTGATGCTGTACATTTCTTATTTACACAAAGTTAAGTATTCTTTTATAGCATAGTCAGCTCCAAGAAGGTTATTGTTATTATTGTTGTTATTACTTGCTAAGTTACAACCCTAGTTGGAAAAGCAGGATGCTATAAGCCCAGAGGCTCCAACAGGTTGATCATAATCAGCTGATGTAAAGGAGAGGACAAACTTCTAAAAACTGACCATATACTATATACTGTATGTGACAAAACACCCAAACCTCCTTTCCACCTAAGTAAAGACCAGGGAACGGCTTTTGAGGACTGGGGAAGTAGACTTATAGCTCCACCACCATGACAAAATGAATTGGACTTGAAAATATCATGCATAGAAATTTTTGAGTAGGTTAAAAAAAGGCCAAATTTATTCAGGTACAAGGAAATATAAGTTACATGCTGGTACATTAGGGTTGAAATTAGTGGTTACCAAAATTTGAGAAATGCAGAGAGGCTTTCTGATAAATGAATAAACACCTCAGGGAAAGGACCCCATAGAGAGTAGTGCCATCTCTGCACTATACTGTAAATTTACCGAATGGTCTTCACAATTTTCTGTTTGGGCCCCAGTTGCACCAGCTTTCAGCCTTCTACTTTCAACTATAAATTCCCTCTTCATCTTCTCAGTCTTGCTGTCCAATCTCTTGTGACCATCACCTCTTAGTGTAACTGGAGACATTCCTTCAGCCCCTAAGCTGCACTAGCTTGTCCTTCTACTTTACCTCCATTTTCAATTTTGTACATTCTGCTTTCTGCCTAACCTTGTGTAAAACTTATTCTTCAGAGTGCAACTGCTGGGTTCTTCCCCCCAGTTACACTTGGGTGCTGAATGGCCTCTTAGGTTCCAGGACCCGGGTATAAATTCTTAAATCCAATCCCTAACACCTTTCTGCTCGATGGCTTTCTTGACCACAGTGTATCAAATAAAATTAGAGAAAAGGCAGAAATGTGACAAACCTTTGAAAATTATTGTCAAGTGGAGTATTTGTAATGCACGAATGAACAAGTGAAGTTGTTGAATAAGGTTGAAGATAGACTGCAGTAGTGAAAAATAGAATAAAAAGCTGGTTAACTCTTTGATGACCTACGAACATTATACACCTCAAGTCTTCACTCCCTACCTAGGTCACCGATGGACTTGTATACTTTCCCAAATAGATAACTTTTTTAATACATTATTCATTAAAAATTTAGCTTTGTACCTAAACAAAAAGTAGCTTTATGCTAGTGGTAGAGCCTAGGTTGAACTCCATCATTACGTGTTTTGAATAACTATTTCATAAAACTTTTACTGCATCTTCAAGCAGTCGCTTTTCACTTGAAAATTTTTTTTATCTTTTCCTTTTGTAATTTACAAAAACTTTTCTGGGTTGCATTGAAAAATAACTATAAACCCTCTTAATACAAAATTTATTCAGGTATAAAATACAAAAAATCTCATTCTTATGTATTATACTTTATGATGAATATTTTGCCAAGTAGCATTTATTTTGCCTACTTATCTCAAAATTTATAAATATGTTCTATTGCAGTTCTGATTATTATGTCATAAGATACAGTATACTAAATCATCGTCATCTCTTCATGCGCCTATTCATGCAGAGGGCCTTGGTTCGGTTTTGCCAGTTGTCTCTATGTTGAGCTTTTAAATCGGTACTTCTCCATTCATCATCTCCAACTAAAGCATTTAGAAAAAAAGGTCGTCAGAGTTAGATGTATGAAAAATTTCAAGAAGATAAATGTACAGTAAGTGTAACCTCTCTTTTTAAGATCCTCACATTCCACCCTGCACTGTCAGAGCACTTGTCTCAGCTGAAACTAATGCAGTACTGTATTTCATGACATGTAAATGGAAAAAGGCTCAAATTTGCCTTTATTTTGATTCTTTGGAAAATTCCGATAGCATGAACTTAAAGTGGTATGCAATGTACCTTTATGACTCCATACTGACTCTACTGCACAGAGTTTAGTATTTCATTCCTCGGCCCTAAAGACTGACAAATAAAAGTACCAGTAAAACCAAAACTGCAATAATAGTGACCAAGAGCAGACTGAATTATCTCTGTTTTTTCTTGACATCGCTAAGGATAGTTTGTGGTAAATTATAAGCCTTGTTAGATATGAAAACCAATATAGAAAAGAAGGCTTAAAGCACACCAGATGCACATTAGGTTATAGAATTTGCCATTACAAAATTCTACATATCATTAATACTAGCCTGTGCAATAATAAAATTTGGATCAATTGTTTCACATACGTTCTGATGACTACCCTGTAAGGGAGGTCCATTCCCCATATTGCGTACAGCAGAAAAATGCATTACAACATTAATATAGAACATGGTGTGAATGCTCTAATTTCAACTAATGACATGCTTTGCCTTTGAGTAACTTAAAGGCAATTCAACCTGTTTACATAAGGTTGTGTTGGCCAATTGGAAATGTTCCTGTCTGGTGATCTGTTCTGCTGTTCAAAACCCACTCAAGCTTGATAGTTTCTTTAAAGTGTCTGGAACCTCACCATCCTTGTGAGCTAAGGATGGAGTTTTTGGGGGAAGCTTATAGCTCTGCCTGCTGAGTCATCAACAGCCATTTCTTGATTCTAACTAAGGTGGAGAGGGGCCTTGGGTGCTAAGCATAAGTATGTATGGTCTGTCTCTAGGGTATTGCCACTGTCCCTTTCCCTTGCCTCTGCCATTCTTGAGTAGCCTTTAAACCTTTAATGATTAATGCCTTCACAATTTTTTGTTCAGACTTTTTTGATCAGACATACCTTACAAACTCTGGCCAGTCACACAATCTCACTTAAAACCTCTTGGGAGAGATTACTGTTGGTTGAGCACATTTTGGTACTCTGTTTCTGATATATCAGCAGTTCACTTTTAGATTCTAAGTAAGTTGAGATGAAGCCCCTGGTGGCCTTAGAGAAAAGTATGATCAAAATGTTATATATATGTTTTTCCATTAGTCTCTCATTGGATTTGTGGCTATTGGATAAATAACTTAATTGAAAGATTGTGAATAATTACAGATCATTATTGGTGAAGGAGGGTATTTTAAAAAGGTATTTTTTTTTATACAGTAGACATTTCTCTTGCTTTTTCTTATATACCTATTGCACTTTCCTTAGGGTCCCAGTACTTGGAGCTTGTCCCTAAATTTTACATAGCCATCCATCCTGAATACTGACCAGCACCTTTGATTAAATATATTTATTTTCAGCCAGCAATGGCTGTCAAGATTTGTAAATAGATTCTTAAAAGGAGTTTTGTTTGAACCTTCCAAAATTAGCCTTTAACCTGAAAAGTTGAAGGATTTGTAATGTATCAAATGAGATAAAGCAGGCCCTCTCCATGGAGGTGGTAGTGCACCTCATGCAGTCCACAGTAGGTATTCATTAAGGGTTATTACACAGAGAGAGAGAGAGAGAGAGAGAGAGAGAGAGAGAGAGAGAGAGAGAGAGAGAGAGAGAGAGAGAGAGAGAGAGAGAGAGAGAGAGAGAGAGAAAATGTGTGGTGTGTTGGTTTGTTGTGTATATGTTTAGGTATTTAGAATATCTGAACACATTCCGCGTAAATTGCCAATCCCACAACATCGAATGCCATAGAATCAAGAAAGTCTTTAGCTATTTCAAAGTCTTAATTTATTCATTCTTTTAGTCTAGTAGGTGCTTGAGGCCACACATTTGGAAGCTTTTGAGTCTATAGTAGAAGTAGGGCTACTTTGCTCAATTACTTGGAACAATCAATAACTAGTAATTTCTTGAGACAAATATGAAATGGTCAGTCATGCTTACTAATTTAGCCATGGCATGTTACTTGTTTCATTGTTGACACCTATTATCTATAGAAAAGCAAGCATACGAAGAGAAAGTATTCCCGCAAATATCAAAGTAATAATAATAGAGAGGAAGGCTATGAAAGGAAATCTATATTTACATTTCTTTTTGTTTAAAGAATCAAATGAAACTAAAGTCCTCCATTGTTAGAAAATATTAAGTTTCCAGCAGCTTAATAAATTCGCGGCCACTCTATCGCCTCATAGATAGGTGCAAAGCTTCTAATCTTATTATTGTAATTAAGCTTATTTTACCTGTATCATAAATGAATTATTACTAAAGTTCTCATTCTTTACTTTTATTCCATTCTACCTTGAAATCAGATAGGATAACACCTGCTATCATCAGTTTTGGCTACCTATCATTGCTAAGGTAAGGATTTGGATTCAGATTAGAGTCAAGGCGTCGCCTTTACATCGGCTCTTCTTGCGTCTTTTAGCTTTGTCTGTTCCTTGTTTTCAATAGTTTTTCTCTATTCATCCACATTTGTTGCCGGACAAATTTCTTATTTTAACATTTTTGTCCACAGAAAAGGAATCTTCAAACTGTTTGTGCACTATCTTCTACGTAAGTTTGCTGAAGCTATACACTATGGAGTTCTTTCTCAAACATGTAGGAATTGGATACTGGTTTTAGTAAATACATTTGACAAAACCATATGAAAACGGAATTATGGACTTTAAAATAATAAAATGAAATTATTTTAACAGTATAATTACAACAGTTCAGTTATAATGTTCATTTAAGGAGATGTGCAGATGACAGTATTTACAATAACCAAGATAGCAAACTTTGTGTAGTTTTTAATTATAACAACTGACTTTATAGATATATTTCTTGTTTAGATTTTATATCGCATTTTCTATGTTTATTTAAGTTTAAAATTAGTTACACACGTAGAATATTTTGAAAGCAAACTTATATCAAAATTTATTCGCATCTTGTCATACCACACGTCACCTGCACCGGTTGGTCACCATGATCCAGCTGGAGCTCCATGCTGGCGATGCGAGTATTTTAAAGTAAAGCAAAATCTTTTAAAAAATAACTATATGAATACTATAAAAGAAATTAGTGAACAACGAGGCCATATATAATACAAATACATAAAAATACATTTATTATGATAAATTATATAAAATGCTGACATTGATTTGCATATAATTTTAAGTTATCCTTACTTTCGAATAATCCTGGAACGACGTTTGTTTTCCCTTTCAACCGGTGTCATATAGCAAGTGACAGTCAGCCGAACCACTCAATCCACTTCGAACTCGTCGTAACTCAGTATATCACAAAATGACGAACAAGACTAAACTCACGAAGGAGGAAGAATTACTTCTGCAGGATTTCAGTCGCAATGTGTCCAAAAAGAGTTTAATAATCTTCCATTTCAACGCTTTGATCGTCTCTGCTATACCCATATGTGAGTAGCCCAGCTTAGGCAGTCGTCTTTACATTGCGATGCATAACCCTATGATTTACAATTAACCTTGTGTCTGTTAGCCTTTTTACAATAATTGTAAAGCTAAACTATAATTTTTATATGACCGGCTATGTGTTTGGTTGGGTTTTCCAGGTTTAAACTTAGCTTTCATGATGTACCTCCATACTAGTATGCTTATCATGAAAGTATAGCCCTAGTTACCCGACTTATAATGGAATAAAAGTTATCCCATTTCTTAACAGAGAAGATCTTGCCTGAGTAACTTGTGGTTTATAGAACAGTGCATTAATAAGACATCGAAACTCGCAATTGAATAAATCTGTGCATATACACTTGGTATATACATACTCTAATTACTAACGAAACTGAATTCGCAATAAGAAATGAACGAGTGCTGGCTAGTTTTGTATTTTCTCTATATCTTTAATATTGGGAATAACAACTTAAAGGGTTGTTGATTAAAATGTGAAGGCTAATTCTTACCATAGCCACATTGGGTAATTCTATACAATAGGTCTGCCACTAATAATTTTGATATTTATTTTTCGCTGATGAATTACTTAGTGCTTTATCTATAGCTGACCTTTTTTTTTTTTTTTTTGTGCAGGAACTATTTTTACTCTTATTTGTTAACCTTTCCAATCTTGGGGGACCCTCGGTGGGAAACCGGGGTTTTTTGGATGGGGAATGAATTAAAGAATCTGTTTTATCATACGAATAATGGCACATGTAGAATTAGTAATAAACAAGGCCACCAGCTAATCTAACCAAACCACCTAACCTAACCTAACTAGAAGCCGTATCATTACGTAGTAGGGGGTGGGCCTGTGACCCCCCCCTAAATACAGCCATATTAAATAAAAGAGCCTCAAACCCTTTGTGTACCTACTTAGGTTCGAGGGTAAAGGCGAGCTGCATCTTTCCAACTCAGTGCTCAATGACAATAACCTCACAAACGAATGAGCACCAATTATATATAGTTTTGTGAGAAATTCTTAATTTTTTTAACAAATTTATAACTAAATTTAATACCATTATAATTATATACATGTAACAAAATAGATTGTGTATCTAAATGAGACTTTTCTAACCAAGTTCCCTTAAAAATGGATATGTAAATACACATTTTTTTCACTTGTTTTTCAATACAACATCCCTTATGTCACACCAAATTGCCTTTTTTTTAGTGTCAAGTTGGCACTTACAACCGCAGGTGGGGCAAATAGTGTCACTTTCACTTTTTAATAATACCATGATCTTGAAAGTATTTTATTATTCTTTCGATGTTACCACAATAATAGGAAAGATCTTTATAATTTAAATAACAATTGAGACAAGAATTTGGGAGAAATCCACAGAATTTTGTCAATGGTAGCCTAAATAAGAAACCACACTAGAAGTTGAAGGTTCACACGACTTCATGTCTCTAAAAGATTGAAAAATTAGCTGTGGAAATTGTGTAGAAAGTGTCGAAGAGTGTTAGTTTCCTAGTAAAACTGTCACCTGATTGGGTATTCAAGTCACGTGATTCTAGTTTTGTTAAAAAGCTAGTCCCAAGTAAAATGTGGATAATGATCATTGGTTAAAAACTGTAACGTTTGGTTGACGTCTTGCTACTTGGAATACAATCGATGATGTAATAATTACATAATCAATGTTTTTAACGTACAAACGAATGAACAAGAGCTCAGTCTGAAGAGGAATTTGAGAGAGTTACGAAGTCGAGGAACTTAGTTTTTTTTAAGGCAGGTCAAATTTAATATTAATTTTTAAACCACTTCTAGACCTAGCGCTGCTTAGATTTATATATCAAATAAAACCTTGGGCTTTCCTCTTTTTAGTGAAAGTACTTAAATTTGATATCTTGCTGGCAAAGCTATTGCATAGAATTACCAACACTTTAATTGAGCATATTCAGTTGCTTGCTGGTACGCCAAATTATTGTATAGAATTACCCCACATTGTTTACATTTGGGAGACTGATAGTGAGTTATTGCTCAGACGTAGCTTGCACTCGCCCTTGCCAGCTGTTTTGATTTTTGTATGATGTAATCGTTATCTGGCTTTTTTAACCAGTTATGAGCTTCCAAATAATTATGCCCAAGTTCCTGGATGATGTTCTACAATAGCCATTTTTTTTCCCACCCTCCCCTTCAGTTTAAACTGGATTACCATCATATAAAGGCATCTTCAAGAGGAAGTAGAATCTATTTCAAAATTTAGTGTAATTTCATCTATGTCTTTGTTCAGTGTATAGCTATAATTTCTCATGTGAAAGTAAAAAATAATTCTGAAATAATTACCCACAATGCTTGCGTGCGCAGCTCAACGTATACCACTTTCCAGAATATTTGAGGAAGGAAATACCAGTATAAGGACTTGAAGTGAATCATAGATAATTATGATATTTTCATTTTCAGCCACTTACAGGAGTCATATACTTTTCCAACTGGTTATCTTGTGTTTATTTTGGATTACTGACCATTATTATTGGTGCAAATCACTAGTTTTTGGCATTTCCCCTGTTTCCCATTGTAATCTCCCATAATTATCGTATATATGGGGGTCCAAAAACTCATTAACAGATGGTTTGCCCTAATAATCATGGTCAGAAATGCATAAAACATAAGATAGCAAGTAGGAAAAATATATGGGTCATGTTTTTGGTTAGAAATGAAAGTATCATTTACCCAGATTTTATTTTTTAAAAATATCTTTAGCTTCTTTTGTTGTGGCACATATCACAGAAGTCTCCTTTCACCCGGTAGTTCAGAAAAACACTGATATTTGGTGCTTCTGTCGTAAGTTACTTCTTTGAACAGAATAAAGTTCTGACATTTTACACAGTATTCTAAACCTCTTATTTATTATTATTATTATTATTACTATCCAAGTAATAATAATATTGGAATATGCAATATAATCATAACTTGATTAATTTATCATATTAATAATAAAAGTTTAAGGTAGAAATGTGTTTGATATATTCAGTGTGATCATTGGAAATGGAAGCCAAGTCCATGTTTGAACAGATGTTGGAGTGCGAAGCTACAACTTGCTCCTTTAAGTCATATATTCACCCCTGAAAGTTTGTATAAATGATATTAACGCCTAAATACGCTTAGCTCTTCTAGGAGGACACTCCAAAATCAAATCATTGTTCTCTAGTGTTGGGTAGTGCCATAGCTTCTGTACCTTGGCCTTCCATTGTCTTGGATTAGAGTTCTCTTGCTAGAGGATACACTTGGGAATGCTGTTCTATCTTATTTCTCTTCCTATTGTTTTTTCAAGCTTTTATGGTTTATATATGAAAGATCTAATTTAATGTTGTTACTGTTCTTAGAATATTTTATTTTGATTGTTTATTAACTTCTCTTGTAGTTTATTTCCTTGTTTCCTATCCTCAGTGGAGTATTTTTCCCTGTTGGACCCCTGAGCTTATAGCATCTTGCTTTACTAGCTAGGGTTATAGCTTAGCTTGCATTAATAATAATAATAACTGGTTATCTCATGTTTATTAAGCATTTCTGACCATTACATGTCATATTTTTCGTGTTTCCCCACCCAAAATATGTTTCCCACTGTGATCCATTGTATATAATGGGTTAGGAATACTCATTAACAGGTAGTTTGCCCCAGTATTCATGGTCATAAATGGGTGAAACAAGAAAGCGGGTAGGAAAATTATATAGTTTGTGTAAATGAGATTACTTCCCTGTCAGTTGGATCTCAAATTAAATTGCAGGTAACCCCCCCTGGTAGCTGCTTTGCTAATCATGCACTTACACTTTTATCTAAAGTTGGACTTTTCTCACCTATGCTGCTGCTTCTTTTTATGTTTACCAGGAGTTGGGTCCCGGGGGTTGTGCTCAGATAAGCGTACCCCCAGCACGCTCACCTCTTTGGCAAACGCGACCCTCATCATTCTGTGCCTGCCGTCCCTTTGGTAATCTTCAGCAAATGCCCTCATAAGTGCGAGAGGTTGTCCTTATTTGGGAGCACATCTCCCCTGGTAGCTCGGAAGCCTCAATTTTACATGTCGCTTGTGTGAACTAGCCCTTCCGAATGATCTCTAGTTATCATCCGACATGCGCACGCATTCAAGATTCAGAGGCTCTCCAGTGCCCTTGTGTGCTCACCAGGTGTGATCACTGTCACGCTCACCTGGCTTGGTCTGCTCGCACACCAGGCTTGTCCACCTGTGCCTCATGCGCACGTTCAACCCCTTAAGCAGTCCTTACTTGCTCAGGAAGAGTTCGCAAAACAGCCACATGCTTACACGTCTACTGCTATGTGCCCTCTTCCCTGTTCGTGCTTACTTGCAATCAGTAGAGCTAGTCTCGCCAAAGGGATAGCGCCTGCTCCTTTTCAGACTTCGCAGCCCACTTGCGAGCCTACAGCAGTCTCCAAGGAGTCACTTGTAGGAAATTTTCAAAGCAGCCTCTGTTAGCATGTTTGCTTTAAGAGATCATGCCATGGATACCAACCTGTTACAGACTTTTCAAATCCTTGGGAAGTACGTGTCCTCATAAGTCTCTGAGGTTCCCTCTAGCTCTAGCTTCACTGTGCTGGAAAGAACAGAGTTGCTCGTGTTCGTAAGGCCGTGCCCATTCCCCTCAGGAGCCAGTTCCACCTGGAAACAGGGAGGACTCTCCCATTAACCTGAACCCAAGGCACCGTAAGAAGCAGCAGGTCACCGTCGCCTCCTCTGTGGGACGGACACCTGTCACCTCAATACCCACAGGATCAAGATCTCAGAGGGAAGTTTTGTTCACCAACTATTACAAGCTGTTGCTAATCGAGGTGTTCTTGTGGGCTCGTTACTCAGAAGTCTTTCGACTGAAGTTCATCCTGGTTCAAGCCTTGCAAAGTCTCTGAGAGTAAGGAGTGGAAGGATACCAGCATAATTTTGTCCTTCACTGGTAAGGCTCAGAATCAGGTGCAATTCTGCAGCAGCTTCTCTCACAATTCATGGGGCATAAGTCGAACCTCCTAGGTTTTGTTAGTCTGTGGATCAAACCGATCATGACAGCGTCCCATCTCAAACTCGACTGGGTTAGGGGATAGAGATGGATGCTGATTAAAAATCTGATGGTTCTGTAGGCAAGCTACCCCCAAAGGCTAACTGATATGCAGGAAGGCAAGGCTCCTTACTCTTCTCTCAAGGGGAGGGACGCGGCTATTTACGTTCTATGCCGCACTCTGAGAGCCAATAGACCACAAAATGAGCTACCTTGGTCCAAGTTTGTAGCCAGTTCAATTGCAAAAGTCAACTTGCAGATTTCTGCGTGGAAGGATACATCAAAGTACAAATACGTGGCAGTACAGTAGTTGTCCGGAGAGGACTACTAAGTATGGGAATACATCCACATGTCACTGGATACCTTTACCATAGGACCTGTGGTAGCTGCTCATCAGGTATTGTAGGAAACCTAGCTTCCTCACAGGTCAAGAAGCAGCACATCTAAGATAGCTGGAGCACCATCAATCTAGGGAGTGAGAGAATGTCTGGCCTTTCTTCCTCTCTTGTTCCCTTAATTGGGTGCTGCAGTTGCTCTGTTGTCTCTGGAGCAGCTGTTGCTGCTGGAAATCTTACTACTTGTAGCTTTTCTATTATAATTACAAATACAAGGACAGTAGTTTATTCATTCCCCCATCCCTCTAACAAGGGGAAAGATGGATAGTAATGTAAACCAAGTAGTTTACAATTAATTGCCTTACATTACAGTTACTGTACTCTATCCTGCAAGGATACAATTTCTTCCATGACCTCCTGTCATTTGACAGTACCTAGCCTATAGTCTACAAATAGTGCCATAGGAAGTGGATTCGAGTCATCACTGTGCTCTCAAGAGGTCTGATTAGCTAGACATCCAGGGATTTTAGCCAGCCAGTTTGGTGATGACTTCTTCCCCCCTAAGGATACATCTATTAAAGGACTTACGCTTGTATCATATACAGTAGATACAAATCCCAGAATTTTGAAAGAAAGTCCTTTAACCCTTTTACCCCCAAAGGACGTACTGGTACGTTTCACAAAACTCATCCCTTTACCCCCAAGGACGTACCGGTACGTCCTTGCAAAAAACTGCTATTTAAGAATTTTTTTTTTTTTTTTGCATATTTTTAATAATTTTTTTGAGAAACTTCAGGCATTTTCCAAGAGTATGAGACCAACCTGACCTCTCTATGACAAAAATTAAGGCTGTTAGAGCAATTTAAAAAAAAATATACTGCAAAATGTGCTTAAAAAAAAATAACCCCGCGGGGTTAAAGGTTGGAAATTTCCAAATAGCCTGGGGGTAAAAGGGTTATGCTATACTTCCTGCCTCATCCACCCTGCATGGTCTAGATAAAATCAAAGGGGCTACCCAGTGTGCTGGTAGGGCTGGGGCTTCCCCGCCACCGACCAGTAACCACCAACACCGCGTTTAAATCATAACAGCCAAATTCTAAACTACACTGAAATTATGCTCAAATTAAAGGACAAAGGTTTCTATAGCTTGGAAAAAACAAATATATCTTTAAAGTTTGTGACATTTAATAGTTACGATGTGATAAAATTTCAGTAGCCAAGGCAGTCACCAATGGCATGCAACAGGTTCATAATTTCAATTAAGTTAGCCTACAGTGCTGCTGAATGCTGATCTAATGGTTTGAATGCATGGCACCTTGCATATTCATTAAGTTGCCCTTGAAAAGAAAAAAAAATCAAAGCAGCAAGCTTTAACTGATAAGTTTGTCACACCAGATGGAACAATTACTCTGTTCAGAGCACCTGGATGATTTTTTTTGGGGGGGGGTATAAATAATATAATTTTTGTCGAGTATTTTAATTCAGTTTTAGATGTGAAACAATAATAGGTTTCTATTCAGGGAATATGTATTGCTCAAGTTCTTATGTCGAGAGATATTTAAGGACCCTTCCATTGAAAGGTTTTTTTTTTTCTAATATCATTTGTGATAATTCTCAGTGGTGTACTTTATGCATATTGTTCTATGTACTTTTATATTCTTTTCAACATATTCTTTAGTGGTTTGTGAAAGTGCGAGATGGGAAGTACAGTGTAGTATACCAAAAGTTCAGTACAAATAGCTATAAATCTATGGTAACTGCACATATTAATTACAGTATTGAACACATATCATTATTAGCTGTTGTTAGTCCACTGCAAGACAAGGTCCGCATCTGTTTTCTGTCTTTCTATGTCAGTCTATACCCGCAAATTTTTTAGTTTTAGTCTCTTATCCTGGAAAAGCACTGCCCGTCTGTTAAATTAACTATTGTAACGGCAAAATTAAGTATTTTGATAATTTTAATTGCTACCTTACAAATGTTTGAGTGGTAGAGTTTCTTTGAGTACAGTAGTTTATTGCTTCTGAATTACATTATCAATATTTAAATACAGTAAATGTAAAAACTTCTCTGGCTATGGCTGATAGCCATACTTTTCACTTTTTGCTAACTTTTGCCAATGCATTATCATTACATAACATTTCTTTTAATGTTGAACCAGCTATATTTTCTTAAATCTTGGAACTGTGAATTATTCCATGTTGCCCAAAGAAAAGGACAGCTTACTATTGTATGATTAATTTGATGTCGTTAATTTTATGAATATTTTTCTTTACTGATCTTGTCAGGCTAGGTTTATTTCATTTTACAGTAGTTGTAAGAGCTGGAATTAGAAATATTTTCTCATCTCTATTTCTGCATGAATAATGCTTTTTACAGTATAGTCAGTAATATATGTACTGTTCAGTAAATACTAGTATATAATGTCTTGAGAACTTGGATTTTTATTGAACTTTGTGTGAATTCTCCCTTAGGGTTGTATTGGCGCATACATATGATGGAACCCCTGTCATCAGCTGTCCTCTTTGTCCTTGTCACTGCAATTGCTACCTATTTAGTTGCCATGGCATACATGAACACCAAGTTTGTTTTAAAGCACAAGGTAAGATCTTTAAGCATTACAAACTTTATTTTTGTGTACAGTACTTATAAAGTTGATATCCTAAGCTTATGGTCTGCAAGATAAGGGTAATTCTATATGATAACTTCTAATGTCTCCTGTGAAATGTGCCATTTATTAGAAAATATTGAAATAGGTTGGTAAATTTTAATTTTTCATTCCATGGCATAATAAGGTATTTAGTCCTGGAAATTCTTCATAAGTTTAGTTATGCCTTAGTTTGATGGACATTTTTATCATGTTTTATCTGAATACCCTCCTAGGCTGACCTGAGTGTGACCTTTCATTTACAATTTATGCTCGCACAATTTCCCCATTTTCAACATTTTACACCTCTAGTCTAAGGGACAATGCAAAATTCTTTTTTTTTTTTTTTTGTGCCTATACTAATATGAGCCATTATCCTTTAATCGGAGTATGATTTTGGTGAACACTGGATCTTGGCGGTTAAAATGTAGTTACTGGTGGATAAGCCTCTGTGCGACACTAGCATCCTCTTTGACTTCAGCCGCCAAGTATTACTGATGTATTCTGTGTCTTGACTTATTTAATATTTTTTCTGCTTTAGCTTTTCCGAAGTTTGTTTGCTGTTGTTGTGTGCTTATAATGGAGATTTAATGTGGTTAAGTGCAGGTCTGGCCTGGTAAGCCTGGCCACAAGTGTGGTAGATTTGTGAGACTGACTACTATGGATCCCCATCTGTCTCTCCTTCGTGTAGGGGGCGTGACTAGTTGCAGCTATCCCCCTGTGACAAGTGTAGGTCTGGCCTCTGCAGTGGTCCAAGAATAGTCGAAGGAGAAGGTAGTCTTAAGAGAGACAACAGAGGTAATAATTACTTTTGAACTGTTTCTGAAGAAGCTCGTAAGCTCCTCTGGTACTAGAAATGCTGTTCCTGATTGAGGAAACTGAAGAATAGAGCTCCTGATATGCCCTCCGGCCAGGCTTCAGAAGTAGGAGTATCACATTTCCCTAGCGACTTATTCCCCCTTGCCCCCTCCTTGAAAGCATGCCTTTGACGTCTTGACTATGTTTGTAAGGATTTTAATTTCAGTAGGTTGTGGCCCTCTTTAGGCATTAATGGTGATCCATAGTGAAGTAAAGTTACTGAGGGTGTTAGCAGCGGCTGGAACCTGCTGTGCTTTCTCTTCTGCTGTTCCACTTGCTGAAAAATCATGAAACAAGACAACTATTGACAAGTTCTGTCTGATGTAGGAGAAGACTCAATCCTCTCCTCCTGTGACTTCGTCACCACCAGCCAGGAAATCTTCAACTTTGACTTCTGGCTTGATGAAGAAATGTACATGTCCTCTGTCCCCTTCCAGCCTATATCTTCAACCTTACTATCTGCTGGAACTAGGCATCTTGTCGGAAGATGTCCTTACTCTGTATGAACAATCGTGGTGATCTTGCATATGAAGAAAAAGTGCGTACTAGTTTCATTGCGAGGCGGAGTACTGGTAGCATGAGTATAAACGCCTGTCCCACTTACCACCTCGCCTCCCCATGGGTTCGTGGGTGGTACAGTACTGACACTCGCATCCAGGCCAGCCTGCTTTTCCCTTTAACTTCTAGAAAGGGTGTGAACAATGCTCTGCCCTTTCATTTCCTTCTTGGCTACTCCAGGATGGGAAAAGGTAGGAAAGGTCCAGCTGATGCCATTGGGCAAGGTGGAAGTCCTCTGGAATGGATACTGATGACTGTATTCAATGCATATCATAGCTTCAGGAAAGCCCTCAGTATAGAGAGGGAAAGATGGATCATTTTGAGCTGTTTGCTTCTGGATGGAGAAGGACTTCTTTCTTTTTGCCAGTTTCACGTCTAGGCAGAGGATGGAGTACCTGGTTATGCTCACAGACAAGGCAGCATTGAAAGTCTATCCATCGGGAAAAGTGTAACCAGGCCAAGGGAGGTAGTACCTTTTCTTCATGAATTAGAACATCTGGTCGACTTCTTGGACACGTCTTGTCATTGAAGTTCGTTCCTTATGGGCGTCTTTACTAGAAATGTTTCCCATTCTCCAGCTCCCACGAGTTGAAGGATGCATGCCAAGCCATTGGGCAATGTGGAAGCAACAGAGGGCAGAGTTTTACGAAAGTCATTCACACATTATTAAAACTTTTTCATAATACCCAGCTTATTACAGTATTATAATCAGCAGTAATAGTTCAATAAAAATAAATAATTTTTATTAATTTTATATGTATCTTAAATTCTGTGTATGAGAAAAAAAATAATTCTTGACTCAATAGGTTTAGAAGTTAATGGGAAGCTCTCACAAAACATTTCCTAATAGGTTTCCAGAAAATGGGCTTTGAACCTTTAAGACAAGCATTAAGCATAGATCTGACCCTCAAGACTGTCTTTTTCCAATCCTTGCCTTTTCGCATGTCACAAAGTGATCGCCTTTGCCTTTGTTCCGGAGTTTGTAGTGGAGACCCAGAATGATTTTCTTCTTTGTCCTGTGAGATTGATTTAATGCTAGCCTTCATGAAGAACCTGTCGGTGGCAAAAGTGTTAAGGGTTGGAGTCTGAAAAAGTCTGATTACCTTAACTGCCTTAATCTTTGGAAATATGCCAAGTGCCTGGATACTTAGAACCCCAGGTCAGTGGCATCTGCTTAACAGGTTGTGTAGAGAGGCTAGCTCGCTCACCGGATAAGAGGCATCCCATAAGATAGCGGTTGAAACTGTGTAGGATGAGAGGTAAGAATGTCATACCCTTTTTCCTCTCTTCTTTCTCCTCTCTCTTGGTTGAACGGACCTGCCATTATTGGCTGTTTTGGACATTTGGTGAAGGTAAGCATACTAACAGCAAGTTTCCTGTGTATATCAATTGAAGAGTAGAAATATCTCCACCCTCCTCCTTACAAGGGGAAGGATGGATAGAGACGTTTTTAAATCCATTGCTTTTAATATCAGCCAGTTTGGTTATAGGAGCTTTCTGCCTCCCGAGGATAAGTCCCAATTAAAAATCAAGGATTTGCTTTTGTGTGGAACCAAATTGCGAATTTTGAAAGTAATTTATCTAACTACAAACCCAAGTCCTTTATTGTTACACTTCCCGTCTCAAGACCCCTGCAAGTTCTAGGTTACGGTCAAAGTGGCTGCTCGGTGACTTGTTAAGTGGGTGAGGTATAAGAACCATCCACCAACTTTTTGTGTGTTGCACTTAACGCCTCCATGCCCCTGCAAGTTCTAGGTTACGAACAAATTGGTTGCTCGGCGACCTGTTAAGTGGGTGAGGTATGAGACCCACTCACCAACTTTTTGTGTGTTACACTTAACGCCTCCATCCCCTTGCAAGTTCTAGGTTAAGGTCAAAGTGGCTGCTCGGGGAACTGCCTGGTGGTTGGGATATAAGCACCACCCATCAGTCTAACTAACCACCATCACCACCACTTAATAAATTATAATAGGCATGAATTTCATTTTTATTTTTCAGGTAGTAAGTTGGCCAGGGCACCAGCCACCCATTGAGATACTATTGCTAAAGAGTTATGGGGTCCTTTGGCCAGATAGTGCTACATTGGATCCTTCTCTCTCTCGTTACGGTTCATTTTCCCTTTGCCTACACGTACACCCAATAGTCTGGCCTATTCTTTACATATTCTCCTCTGTCCTCATACACCTAACTACACTGAGATTACCAAACTAATATTTTTCTCTCAAGGTGTCGACTACTGCACTGTAATCGTTGAGTGGCCACTTTCCTAAAAGGGACTCTCTTGGCTGTGGTAGGCAGCTCTTCTAGGAAACACACTTCAATATCAAACCAGTGTTCTCTAGTCTTGGGTAGTGGCATTGTCTCTGTACCATGGTCTTTTGAGTTCTCTTGCTTGAGGGTACACTGAGGTGTACTATTCAATTCAAGTTCTCTTCTTGTTTTGTTGAAGTTTTTATAGTTTATAAAGGAAATTTTTATTTTAATAATGTTACTGTTCTTAAAATATTTTATTTTTCCTGTTTCCTTTCCTCACTGGGATATTTTCCCAGTTGGAGCCCCCGGGCTTGTAGCATCCTGCTTTTCCAGTTAGGTTGTAGTTTAGCAAGTAATAATAATAATAATAATATAGTCTTCCTTAGTCCTTATTCCGCTTAATTTGGTATTTTCAACTATATTTCTGTTGATTTTATACCACAATATATTCTATCAGTATAAAAACATTCACTGCTGCAGTGTATTTTACATGTGAAGTACATATATTTCTTAATTGGATATTTTTACAAGTGGAAACATATCTGTAATTTATAGTTCCTAATATCCGGTGAATATTATCCTAATATCTGGACAATTTCACAACCGTAGTTGTGTTTGGATCTAAGGACAGCGGGTAATTAAGTTTTACTTTATTACCTAACTCCTAGAACTCATAAATTGACAAAATTAATAGCATAACTTGTGTTAGTCTATTAACAGTATTCTTATTGACACTATTTATATCCCCTTATGTCCAATAGTAATTTTCAAGGAAATGCAGGGTTTCTATAAGGCTTTGCCAAAAGTGACTTGGTGAGCCACTAAGCTATAACCAAAAATTCTTCCAACTGAAAGGTCACCTGACCTCGTTACAGCCTCTGGTACTAAAAATTTGCTTTCATATGCTGCCACTTCAATGGCTACTGAATACCTTTTGGTCTCGGCAGGGACTCTTCCTGAATGTTCATTCCAGTGGGGGACAGCAGAACCCCCCCCCCCCAATTCATTGGAGTCTAAGAATCAAACCTCAGAGATCTACACTGATGCATCAAAAGAAGGGAGCAGAGACTAATGTACGGCATATGGCCTCTGGACTGTGGTCAAAGTCAGATCGGCTATGCCCTGTATAAACTTCCTAGAGTTGAGAGTGATGTTTCATGCTCGTCAACACTTGTTTTAATGATGAGTGACAACACAGCCGTGGTGGTGAACTTAAATTTAACAGCTAACTGTTGAAATCCTGCAATGGACAGGGGACGATACGATCCTGTCAACCAGGTTCATACCAGGCAATAACATCTTGGGAAGACAGATATTCAGATAGCACACTAAGTGGGGTTCTCCAGTAATAGACCTTTTTGCAATGACTCTCAACTGGAAGCTTCTGGTGTACTGCTCGCCAGTACCGGATCCACAGGCAGTATTCCAGGATGCCTTCCATCATCCGTGGGACAATCTGAACGTTTGTGTTCCACCAGTCCTTTCTGCATCTTGAAGTCCTCAGGGGGTAAGATCTGCAACCAACCTATTGATGACTCTATGGCCGCAGGCAGAATGGTACCTTGATCTTTGATGGCTACTGACGAAGGTTCCGAAGGAGTTTCCTTCCCTTTCTGACCTGTTGCATCAACCTCAAATGCCGATTTTTCACAGCTCCCTACAATTTTATGCCGGGAGATAATCCAGCATCTTCTCACTTGAGTGTTTTCATGACCAGTAGCAAAATAGATGGTTACCTGAGGAGGTCATCAACCTCAGTTTACTAGGCTACGAAGGCGATCTTTTATCAGTGTTGTGGGAGGGGTCTCTCCCCTTGGAGCCATTCATTTCCATTTTTATACTACATCCGGGAGGAAAAGCTGCTCCGTGTGAGCTGTAAAAGGCTGTTACTCGGCCTTGAGTCAGATCTACCAACTGAAGAGTTACTATTTCCTCTTCAGTGGAATTGAGCAAACTTGCCTCCCCAGTTCAAAGTAAGACTACCATGGAAAGACACTGCAGCTTTTACGAGCTCTTAAATTGAACCTTTGACCTTAACTGAACTCTAGGAGTTAAGATCTTTCTGCCTGCCCTGTCTTCTGCGAAGAGGGTTAGTGAGCTGCATGGTCTTTCTTACAACATAGCCCATTCGAGGAGATGGAGGCAAGTTTTGTTAAACTTTTTCACAGTGTTTGTTGCAAAGTCTCTGAGCTTAGGTTTTCTTCCTTTCAGATTTCAAGTCTTTGGGAATTAAGCGATTATCCTGATAGGCTGTTTTTGTGTCCTGTGATTGTGCCGAGGTATACAAAAGGAGCTTGACCCTGGATGAAACACCTTTTTGTAAGTACAGGGGGGGGGGGTCAAGAGGAAGTTGACCCAAGAATGTCTCTTCCTGGATTAGACAGGTAATTGACCAGGCCACTAATCCTTCCCTTTCTCAACAAGGAAGGGTGTGACCTAGAGCTCATGATGTCATGGGTGCAAATCATGTCTGGTATTCCGAAAGATCCTTTCTGTGAAGCATTTATGGAGATGCCAAAGTTCCTTCATAGAGCACTAACTGCATGACGTAACATACAGGTCCCTAGCAAGTGGTACAAACACTTATTCGACGACTGCAGGTAATCTCCTCGTAGCCATTATATCCAAAGACATTTCTTATGTCTTCATTCTCCTTATGAGGTGAGGGAGATTTGGTGTGAGTAAACACTGTATATTTGCAAACCTATAAATTTCTTATATTTTGCCTAGAAGGTATCATGATGATCTTACGATCGCTTTCCACAGCCTTTCAAGTCACTGGTTCACGAGGTGTTAGGATGCTCAACTCATGCATTTTTGTTGCTCAGCCAGTTGGAAAGAGCAATTCCCCCTACCATAGGGCGAGTCTCTTATTTAAAGAATGAAGGTTTGTGTTCATGTATGAACATGGAAGTAATGTATTTTTCCCTAAACACACTAACCCAAGTTCTTTATGCAATTGTTACCTGTCATTATCTACCCCTGGAAGTTGCATCTGCAATCAAATTAGTTGTAGCGAGTAGAAGATGGTTGGTGCTTTCACTTTTATCTGAATTCTAATTAGGAAAAACACAAATTACTTGGTAATTTTTCTAAAATAAGTTTTGCAATAAAGATTTTTGACGTACTGCAGGTAAAGCAATGCTAGGTTGGTTTTGCCTTGCAGTAATGTTGAGCAGTATATTTTAAAAATCCCCATTTTCAGGTCGCTCAGAAAGTGGAAGAAGCTGTATCTCGTGAGGTCATGAGAAAACTTCAGAACAATAAGAGCATGAGCAAGAAGGAAAAGGATGAAAGGTATGTTGCATGTTGTCTTTCAGCTGTATAGTGCAACTGCAATAATAAAGTTTCCAGTTGCAATTTTTCAGTACTGAATCACATTTTAAATAAGTAAATTTTGACCATCTTGCTCTCTGGTAAATTAATTGTACATAAACAAATGCAATGGAAAATTAAAAAAAAAAAAATTTCTACAAATTGAATTGAAATTATAATTAATTTTTTTTACCTAGGATTTTGTGGAAAAAGAATGAAGTTGCAGAATCTGAGGCAACCACTTTCTCGTTGTTCTACAACAATGCTTTGTTTCTGATGTTGGTTGTAGTTGGATCCTTCTTGGTCTTCCGTTCTCTTGCGCCCGCTTACAATTACGTCTTCAGTACTCTTGGTGCAGCAGGAATCATCGCTCTTTTCTCTACAAGCAGCCAGTAAAAGTAGAGTTACACGTTACTGGTCCCTTAAGATAAATTATTTATGGGGTTAGTAAGGTGGAGATATTGTTTTGGGTATGTACGGAGTAATTCCTCCGTATTAGCTTTTTTCTTTGAGTACGAAGTACTGTATGTTGATATAGCTTATTTTGTTAGTAATGTACATCATCTAAAAAGCCTACTTCAACAGTCTTACGTATGAGTGATTTATTTCCCTTGAATGTTTCAACATCATCTGTTAAAATTTGATTTTGAGAGAGATTTAGTTCAACATTCCTCATGACATTAGTTGGGACAGTTGTTATCTCTAATGAATGCATGGAATTTATTGTGTAAGGTTATAAAAAGCATTATGATGTTTTTAAATTTTTGTAATAAAATTTCATGTGATTTCCTTGTTTTATTTGGCTGTTTTCCTTTTCAGTTCTAATTGAATCAACAGTTGGATGTACTGTAATAGGTTGAAAGATGTCAGTTGATACATAGATTTATAACTGAGAAATGGCTTGGATTAAATGGAGCAAATTTATGCAGGATTGGCAATTCCAACTCTGGCTAGAGCAGCAGCACCCATTCAGCATCTAGGTTTTATTTTATTATAGAGCCTTGCAATGTTTTTTAGGGCATTGGAACTTGCATAATAGAATAGAGCCTTGCAATGTTTTTTAGGGCATTGGAACTTGCATAATAGAATAGATCTTTAGAAATATAACATTTGGAAGTAATTTGTATTATCTATCAAATTGGAAGTAATTTGTATTTTTCCTAGCATAAACCTGAAGCTAATTATAGGGGTATATACTTTTGGCATAGCTGAAAGACTAGACATGATAATTTTTAGTGAGTGATAACTAAACCATACTTAGTATGAGTAAAGGCAACGAGGGGGGGGGGGGACCCTTTTCCACGACATCAGTCACAAAGGACCGAACACTTCGTCTGGAAGACTGACACTGAAAAGTGTCTGAGGTGTCTAGACATCTTTTCAGCAACTCGTTGGAAAAGGTCTTTGTGAGAGAGGAGGTGTAGGACCGTTTCCAGGCGTGAAGTCGAAACGAAGGTACAGCTTTGGAAAGTAATGGCATGTGGCTGCTTGGAAGGTCATGCCGTGGAGGAAGATCCTCAGAACTCCGTGGGGAGCTGCAGAAGGTCCAGGAACCATTCTGAGTGATGGCATAGCAAAGCTATTGGAGTCATTGACGAGATCTTGCTAATCCTGACTTGGCTGAGGACTTTCTCACCAGACCGAATGGGAGGATAAAGCGTACACCTCTAAGCTGCCCCACCGATTTTGGAATATATCTTGTTCGAGGACCTGGTGTTCTGGGACTGTGGAACGGTCACGCGGGAGCCTGAAGTTCAGGGCCATTGCAAGCATGACCACAGTTGGGGAACCCAACAAAGTCAAGACTTTGTTGGCTCCAAGATGATTCAAAGACACTAGGAGCCCACTATCTGAGTGGTCCTGTTCAGATTATCTGCATGCACATTTCTGTGTCAGGAATGACGCGAGTGGATGGGGGCACCTAGCTGTCTTCTGTCCTCTGTCTATCTGGCTTCCTACTGCAAAATAGTTCTCTAAGAGAGATAAATGCCAATACCTTTCTGAGTAGGGCCAACAGACAAAGATGGAATGGTGCGGCATATGCCCCCCCCCCCCCTTCTGATGCATCCAAAGAGAGCATCAGATCCAGAGGGCAGACGAGAAGATTGGCCTCTTTACGGAGGCTTTCGTCTGCCACCCACCATCCGCGGTTTGTCCAGGGGGGGGGGAGGGGGGGTTTACATAGCAAGAAACAAATCTCGAGATAATGTGGAGACGAGTAACTACTTACACATTCCTGCAACAAAGGAGAGGAGCCTGCATCCCAGACCATCCAAGACTGGAAGATGCAAAATACACCGGAAGATGTATTAGTAACTCTCTGGTGGATATACGAGGTGCCTCACACTGAGGGACCTGGGGGAACCCAAACAAAAAATGAAGGCAATAAGGTAAGGCAACTGCCACCAATCTAGTGGGGGGTTGGCCGAATAAGACTTGATACCAAACGGTAAACCAGTTAGCCAGTACAGCTTATGCTATAAGAGCAAATCTCCATAGAGCTTGCCTTCCGGGCAAGAGACTGGTCGATAATTACCGAATGCATCCAACCATTCCCCCAAGAAGAGATTGAGACATATCTTCCATCTATTGTCGAACGGGTAGTAAGCATAAGTCTAATACAGAGTAGTAACAGAACTGTGAGCAGGACAAGCATACGGGCATAGCCCGACTTGAAGTCATGTCCGAAACTCGGTTGGAGAACGTTGAAAACGTTCGTAACGGAAATTCCTCCTTAGGATGAAAACGTTTGTGTTTCTACGTCTCTGATCGGTAAACCAGCATAAGTATTGAATGACAGATATGCTTATGAGAAGTTTCTGGTCAAAGTCTTTATGGTCAGGAAGAAAGGAAGAGGTGCCAATAAGAAGGGAGTAAATGACATATGTCTGGTTACAGGAAAGTAGCTGAGTAATGTACTGAATAACCTGGTTCTAGTAAGGGATATAGCTATACAACTTAACAGAACGTAATTCTAATTGCAAGATGTATATTGGCAGAAAGATCGCTTGCACGCTTATATACTTGCCCATCTACGCTAGCGCATGCGTAATCTCTGCCTCCAGGAAACGTTTGCAACGAATCCAGTAGCGGGAATAATGTATGTGCGACGAATTGCAACATTATTGTCCTAGGAATTTTTTATTGTTGACAGCTGTAGTAATTTTTTGGATGAGAGTGCATATGTTCTCAAACAAAATATACAGTTATAAAAGCGATCATTTCTCCTTTGGTTTGCAACTCTTTATGGGAGGGGTTAGCCAACATTTATACAAAACAGGAACTGTCTCAGATTTCTGAAGGAACCCTTAGGAGTCGTGTCGTGTGGGTTCACGCGACCAGAACCCAAAAGAACTATGTCATAGTTACTTGTAGAGAGAAGGAAACCCTTAGGCAGCAGGCATCCCTCGGGGTTTAGGAACCTCGTCAGGTTTCTTAACCCTCTTGCCTGTGGAAGGCTTCCCTAAGGGATAGGGTCTGGGCGTTGTCGTGGGCGACTAATATCTCTGAGGCGATGGGAGCCTTTTGAGACTGGAGAGACTGATGGGTGTCTCTTCTTGCAGGAGGGTTACCCCGGGAGGGATGACCTGCAGCCAAAAAAAGGAGATGGTACTTCGTCCGAGGACGAGGTGACCACCGGGGGAGGAGTTTCGTTCCGCAAGGATGGCAAACCGCGGGAGCCATCTCTCAACTGAGACGTAGAAACGCCAAGCGCTGGTGCTTGGAAAGCGTTGCGCGACGCGGTTCTGTTGCGTGACGCAGCATGAGAAAGAGCTGGGTCAAGTGGTGGAAACCAAGGTGGGGGATTGTGACTCTCAATCGCATGAGAACCTCGCCGCTAATTCCAGTTGGAAAACAGGATGCGGGCTACGAGAACCCGAGGGTTAAGCGTAGCGCTGGTCGCACAAACGCTCTACGTGACGAAAGTCCGAAGGTTCTCTTTCATAAGAGTAAAACTCTTCATGAAGAGAATCACAAAAACCAAAAGGTTCAGCGTGATCGCATGAACCCCCAGAGGTTGAGCGACGAGGAGAGAATTCCTTGCTACGAGAACCCGGAGGTTCAGCAGAGTGTTCGGCACCATAGCCTACAGGCTCAGCGATACCGAAGTTACGAGACCCCGAAGGGTCAACATAATGGGAAACCGTAGTCTCCCTACCATGAGACCCCCGAAGGGTCAGCGTGACTAAAGGAACCAGAGCCCGAAGGTTCAGCGTAACCCAAGGTGCGAGACCCCGAAGGTTCAGCGCAAGGAGAAACCTTAGTTCCTCTGTCACGCGACCCCGAAGGATCAGCGTGACTAAAGGCACGAGAGCCCGAAGGCTTAGCGTACTGTGTTAAAAGAAGCACAACGGGAAGCCTGTCACGAGACACTTAAAGTGTCAGCGAAACAAGAGGCACGAGAGTCTAGGGCTCAGCGTAACCAGGGTTACAAGACTGCAAGGGTCAGTGTAATCAGAAACCAAAGTTTCTCTGTCACGAGAGCCCAAAGGGTCAGCGTGACTGATGGCACGAGAGCCCAAAGGCTCAGCGTAACTGGAACACGAAGGTTCCAAGTCGCATGAACCCGAAAGTCCAGCGCGACGAAGTCCCGAAGAACTCCTAAGGTCATGAGATCCCGCAGGATCAACATGACGATAGCTCGAAGGCTCACGATCACGCCAGCCCAAAGGGTGATTGTCAACGTGAGGAGAACCAATAGGTAAAAAAAAAAAAAAAAAAAAAAAGCCTCAGCACGAAGAGGAGAACGTTAGGGATAGAGAGGGGTCACAAACCCTTCCACTCTACGATCCTCTGGAGTAGAAAGCAGAGCAGACTCCGCCCGAGGGGGAGACCGATGCAGCGCTAAGATACCTACTTCACAGGGGAGATTTGTTCTCCCGAAGGAGAACGTTGCATAAAGCAAGGCTCTCCCTCAACAAAACCATAGGCGTAAGGGGACCGCCGATGCCCTGAAGCGGTCTTCTCTCTCTAACGAGAGACTCATTCCGCCAAAGGGGAAACCTGCCTTGAAGAAAGCTCTTGGAAACAGACTCAAGGCCTGACCGACGGGCTGAAGCGCCAGCGACAACCTTTAGCTCTAACACACGCTTTTTCTCACAAACGAGAGGAAAGATCTCTTGGAGGATATCGCCTAGAACAAGCTTCTCCCAGCCCTAGAAAAATGCGTAGGTGTACGACATAAGTTGGTTACTGAACAATCTCTCTCGCAAACGAGAGAGCAATCCTCCCGAAGGAGGACATCACCTAAGACAAGCTTTTGCCCAGCTCTATGGGAAAAAAGTGTAGGTGTAACAATCTCTTGCGGACGAGAGATTAGTTCCCCACTGAAGGTGGAATAAGCTTTGGACTTGCTTTCCCCCAGCCCCCTAGCGGAAGAAGCACTGTCTTCGGCGCCGAGATAGCAGAAGCAGATCTCATCGAGCTGTCAGCAATTCTTCCTGAAAGGGGGAAGGTTGCTGAACGGCTTAAGAAGGGAAGCTCTCCCTTGGAAGGGGGAGCAGCCCAACTTCGGGCAAGGTTAACACTCCCTCGTAAGGGAAGGTTCTCCAACCCCTGGAGGCGAACCTCCTGGCAGTACTCAATGCTTCCCATCAACAAGCCTTGTTCAAGTTGAAGGTCGTAACGAGTGCTACCTCGTAAGGTGGGCAGCTCACGACCTGCCACAGGTAGCGCAGGACATTGACTGGAGCGGCTAAAGCAATCAGCCTTGCTTTCTGTAGAAGAGAAAATAATTAATGAATTAAAACTCATAACTCCGCTGCATAAAATGAACTATTCGGGGAATAAGTCACCATCCTTGTAAGAGAATTCCTCGAAAAGGAGCAGACAAATTTGTAAATCACTTGCTCCGCCAGCTGAGGAAGGGCGTTGACCCATCGTTGGTAAGTGGAGCGGAACGAGAGTTGAAAAGTTAAATTATAAACAGTTATAACTTTAACTTGAATATTAAAAAAAAACAAACACACACATGGGAGTGCCACCAAACACGAGAAAGGAGTAAACCCGCTGAGGAACTGCCGGCCACCCACACAGGGGAGGGCGGAAAGGTAAGGGAGTAGTAGAATCAACACAATGACTCCCCCTTACGGCAGAGACTGCTGGATAAGCTGTCAACTGTAATAATGTTACAAGTATTTAACAACATATAAGTATGTTTCCATATATACACATATATATGTATAAGATAAATATACACACAAAAGAATAAACTAAACAGACTAACAATCAAGGCAAGTCTTTGCAGGAGAGAAAGGCAGCTTGTCCGTCTTCTACCAAGCATAAAGTAAAGTGGTTACTCAGCTGAGAGGTGTGAGAGATTGGGGTAGCCAGTCTACCCCAACCCCCACCCGCTAACTAGCGGATGGGGTAGTTATCCCTCACTAAAAATTATCAAGGCTCGTTTTTCAGCTACGCCAAAAGTATATACAGTACCCCTATAAATAGCGGAGGGTTTGTATTTGTGCAGGAACAAACACTATTTTGAATCCCATACACTACTGTTGGAAACAACTACGAACAAAGTTGCATATTTAAAGGAAATTCCCATCTTTCTCCTAGCATCTTAAAACCTGCCACAGGGACCTTCTCCCTCCTGACAGTTCTGAAAAAAACCATGATGCTTCCGTCATAAAATACTTATTAAAATAGAATAAAGAATATAAGCTGCTAAAGCCTACTTAAATCCTGAAAGAAAGCTTTGGAGTAAAATCATTTGAAGGCAGTAAATAACAATGCTTTTATTACCTTAATAACATTATATATATAAATAAATACCTAATTTCTCTTTGATAAATTTGGAGGAAACTTGTTTGCCATATTTGGAGGATAAACTGTGATTAAAAAATGAGGTACGATGCAGACGACTATGTACGGCAAAACTATGTTGATACCCAACGACAGAGTCAGGAACAAAACCATGTCATCAGTAGGAATATTAGTCTGAAATAGAAAAAAATACAGTAGCAAATTTTATAGAATAATTTCATTTATGTTCCTCCCCCAAAAATATAACATTCGATCACCTCTAGTATTCTAAAATATTTGAAGATTTTCCTTCAAGGTATGAAACTCCACACCATTATGCTCCCTACCCTTTTTCCGAGACTATCAGCTCAAGATGACAGTGGCTAGGTCAAATGAATGGTGCTTCAAAACACTGAAACTACCTGTTTTCACTCTCATCAGTAAAGTTGGGTACTAATGAATTCAAGTATTGAAATTATGGCATAATTTCAATCAAATCTTCAAGTTCATTTACTGATTCACACAGGTATCAGGACAGTCGGATAGCTGCATTACAGAAAATTTCCTTCCTTCTAAAGACGCATATCTAAGTATACGTTTGACTCCTGTAATTTGGATTCCTTCCAGACACATCAGGGTCACAGTAAGCATCTTCCCTTTCCTTAACATGCACTTCATTTAAAAACCTGAACAATTCGAATGACACTCAACCCCTACTACTGAAAACTAAGGTTGCCAATCTCAACATACAAAATTCTTAACCTATTTCATGTAGTAGGAGATGATGAATGGAGAAGTATTGAATTAAAAACTCAAGATAGAGGCAAAATCTAACCGAGGCCCTTTGCGTCAATAGGCGTAGTATATGATGATGAATACGAATTGAATTGTCCTAAAACCTACTACCAACAAATGAAAAACTTTCTTAAACTAGAACCAACTACCGTACTCATACTTATCTTTTATCATTTTTGGCTGCCTTTATTTATTCTGCCACTGTGCAGTCGTGTAACATTCTCCAAACACAGATTCTAGATAAAGCCGTTTCTACTACCCTTAGCATGTAAGCAAATACATTAGTCAATGAACTGCTATAGCATCTCCTGACCTGGATAAGTTTAAATGGGAACATGCTTAGTATTGTCAAATATACTGTATAGGGAAAAAGGAAAATATTTAAGGCATGTCTGACTATTGTGTAAATCTAAACATTGGCAAAAAAATTGGGCTTGCATTAAGGGGACCGTCCGCTATGGTGTTTGACAAAACAATTTTTAATAATCAAAAATCCTTTGTTTCTTTGTAAGCAGAAACATGTACATCCACCCAAAATTTTCAGCAAAATACTTTTACAAATAATGAAGAAAAAGCGGTCTTTAAATGATGACGTCACTCTTACTGCGTCGCTTGTAAGACGAGTTTGACAGAATAGTCTTTGCGTGATTATTTTTACATATATATAGTGATTTTTTTCACTTGTTTCGAAATCTCGTACGTCTGGCAGAGATGGAAGGCATTGGTAGAGGGTAGGTGAACACAAACTAAAATCTACAAAAAGACCAGCCCAAGTTTCCAAAGACATATAGAAGTTATTCATGTGTTTGTTTACTTGCAGATTGTATGTACATTGTGTTTTCACAATGTCCTTGTGAACTTTAGAGCAAGGCCAATGTTACCTAAGGTCAAAGAAAGAATAAAAAGTAATAAGAGCAACAAAAAAGAAACAAGAAGAGAGGGAAACATGAAAAAGAGTACAAAGCAGGAACATTCTAATTAAAACTCTAGCAACAATGAGAGGCCACTGGCAACTCATGACAAGACACCCTCACACCAAATGTATTAGTTTAAATACCTAGTTTAGGGAGCCTTCATGTAGGAATAAACAATAAAATTACAAAGTAAGGTTATCATAATAATATCATTTTGATTTTTCTAAAAAAAAAAAGCAAATATTTATAGCAAATATTTGGGAGCTCATAACTCAAAAACATACTTATTCCCACTTCAGTACATTTTTCTCAGTTATTTATTGTTCAATTTTAGAGTGAAAGATATTAAAAACGAATAAAAAATTCCACAATTTTGCATAACAGAATTTTGATTTTCCTATTTCTCTTTTTTCATGATTATTTTACGTCTAGACGAAGAAAATAAGAAAAAATTCATTAAAAAAAGGAAAATAGAAAATTTGTCACAGAATTATTTGGTAAAGAAATTGTGATGTTGGTTTTCGACACAACTGATGTCATTTTAGTGGAGAAAAGAGTACCTAAAATTTTTTTTTTTAATCATGATTTTTGCGAATAAATAAAAATGTTTTTGATAAAATTACTTAAAACTTTTATATGATGAAGGCATTATATATGTCTTAAACATATAAAGAAATGGTGTATTTTGAATATAGAAAAAAAATGCAGGACATAGCAGACGGTCCCCAAAAGTAGGATACATCATAAACTTTTTTTTATCTGTCCTTAAAGGTACTATACCTCTCATATGGTATAGTATCATAACATGTGGCTGGTACCATGGGCAACCTACTACCTATAAAATCCCCTTACAATACAGTAGGAAGAAATCGGGTTATACGAAGATAAGACGTGCGAAGAATGAGAACAGCAATAACTTTATTAGTTTTTAAATTAAAATTTCAAGTATTAAAAGTAATATTTGGATAATAAAGTAATACTTAGTTTTAAAAACAGTATAAACTAATAATCTTATAGCTCTAAATGTCTAATGTGATAGGGGTCCTTACATCTTTACGAAAATAACGTAATTAAGAAAAGAATAAGTCACATTCCCATTGATTATTTCAAAATGGACCACATAATGGTGATATATTAAATTAAAGGAAAGTATGTTGCAGATGGTCCAGAGAAATGTGTATACAGTAGTCAATAAACATATGGAAAAGCAAAAGCAGTTTTTGCACGTTAAGTATGAGATGTAAAGAAAAGTGAAAATTCGTGTTACTATAAATATTAAAAAAGGCTTCATCATTCCACATTTAAGTTGAAAATATTTTCAAGTATTCTAGCTACTTCTGGTTGTTTAAGAATTTTACTTGAACACATTCTATCATCTCTTCCTACGCCTATTGACGCAAAGGGCCTCGGTTAGATTTCGCCAGTAGTCTCAATCTTGAGCTTTTAATTCAATATTTCTCCATTCATCATCTCCTACTATGTGCTTCATTTACAAACTAGGAGATTCTTAGCGCCCTGCTACATATAGCAATATAATACACTTACCTGAAGTATGGAGCCCATTCTTCCAATAAGTATTCCACCCTTAATGCCAAGAACAACACGAATAATATGAAGTGGACATTTTATGAGATGTGGATACTGATCTGAAGCTATTCCAAGTCCTGTACAAAATATAGAATTAAAACAATTTCAGAATTTATATTTGCTTAGTTTACCGTTTTGATTAATGGAAGTAAAAAGATGAAAAAATTCAGTATTTTTATTGTATGCATGTCATATTTAGTAAACCAAAGAAGCCAGTAACCTGCAGGATTACTTTTCTAAGGGTGCCATAAATGAAATTATAATAATAAACAAGATGATGAAAACTACCCTAAACCAACTCTTTGCAGTGAAATACATCTGCAACTAACAGACTAACAAATAACTATCCATCCACTTATGAATTACATCCCAGAGTTATAAATTTAAGAGGGTAGATACCAGCCTAGAAAAATACCTTTACATGAAAAAAGAAGAATTTGAATAATAAATCTACTTCCTGTATGTCTATACAGTACTCAATTGGTATTCATATGGCTTCTCTCTCGAAGTATATAAATGCCGATGTCTACCTATAAACTAAAAATTTTCTTGTGTCTCTTTCCTTGAAATTGACTTGCCCCTCTACTATAGTATTGGAATCATATGGCAGTGTATGACAATACTTCAGCATGGGTAATCACATCTCTGTCTTTCAGTCGCAAAATTGAAACTAGTTCAATAACCTCGACATCACTAGTCAGTTTAGGGGGGGGGGTGTTGAATGTCTGGCGAGTATAGAATAAGTCATTCTGTTATAAAAATTCTGTCTTATTTCTATGAACCTTCCCTGGTGTTCATATTGATGACTCCCACATTGATATGGAGGTGGGATAGTGAAGGCAAGATTCTGGAAATCTAAACCCCCAGCCTACTTATGTACTTGAAATTGCTAGAGACTAACCCTTCCTCAACTGATCTACCATGTTCAACTTCCCTACAGTAAAGTGAGGTAGATTTATGTCCCCTCAACATTATCCAAGATTAAGAGAACTGCTATTCGAAAAAGGGATTTAGACCTGATTCCCATTCTTCTCCATATACAAACCAATGCTGTCATGTTGGCTTAATAAATGCCCATGTATTGCCCCATTATCAGAGATTCTTGAGCCTGTGGTTCCTTAAGCACCACAAGAGTTTCGGGCAATTGATATACGTGGAGATTCTTCTCTCAACCAAATACGGGACAGATGAAGAAAATCGAGTCGTGCCCCACCCTGTTTGGGAAGCACCAGCGAAAAGATACATTCATAAACCTTACTTCAAATGACATACCATGAGCCAAATGGTGAGATTATCCTACCATTTCATCTGATGTAATTGGTTCTGCACAACACAACTGAAACACGTGTCCAGATTTGACATTTTGTTTCGGCATCTTCAAGTGATCCATCAGAACGAACTTCCCCAAACAAATAAGGACGTTACCGATTATTGTAAATTCTATATAAATTCTAATTTCCTTATTTTTCTTCATTAAAATAGTAATTATTCTAATTAAAAATTATTCAAGCATACGATAACTAAATAATAATGCAATTTTAAAATCTACCTTTTTTCATAGCAAGAGAGAGAGAGGGAATCTTCTTAAACTGTAATGTAAATTTAAATTTTTTATTAGCACTATATATTACATATCAAATACCAAAAACATAATGAATGTATGAATTTCATTTTAATTTCTATTATAATTATTGTGCAAAGTGTTTATCACTGAATAGTTAACATGTATTAGCTATAAAGTTGTATTGTATATTTGTCAGCGCGAGATGGGTTGTTGTGCTGTATGGAGAGGGAGAGGGAGCAAAGAAGGCCCCGGTGCAAAGGTCGGTTTGAAAACGTCAGCTCACGAGAACTTATTACGAAACCAAGAATGATTGAAATTTTATTCAATAGTTTATACAGTTCTCTGTATTGCCAATGGCCATATGCGCGAAGAAAGAACGTGTAAATATCAATGGCTGACTACTCAAAACACAGTAGAATGAAAGAACTAAAACATTTTCTCAGAATGGATTGATCCTTCATATGAGGAACAGAGAAGGAATTACATTCCTCATAAAAGTTACTCAAATCATGCTTTCACCCTAGGTATGTGATACAAGGAGAATGAGGATCATTTATTGCCCACCAATGTCTCTGTAAGAACCATTACACGAAGACCCAACTATAATAATTATTAATGAGTTTCTAAGGATCTTCTTAAAACACAAAACCACAATCCAGATCTCGATACTGTGTCCACTAAAGACAAAGGGATATGATCAACCCATGAGGTGATAATATCATACACTGCCCTATGATCCTAATACTACATTAGAGAGACAGGGTAATTTCAAGATAAGAAAATTGGAGATTTTTAGTTTAAGGGGAGGTTCATAGAAATAAAAAATGAAAGAACAAAAATAGAATGGAACTAGAAGATAAGAAGTCAATTGTATGAAGGGGAAATTGATAATGAGTTCTTGCCAATCCTGAAGTAAGACAGTAGTCAAGGGGGTTATACTCAGCTGTTATCAGTGCCTAGAAATATAATTACATTGTACAAGTGACTGATAGATAATTAAGATTTTACATAGCACATGTAAAGAGGCTACGACTCTTCTTTTGTTTGAGCTTTATATAAGTGATGGGTTTACGGTAACAATACCAGATACATATCAAAGGATTAATTATTCAAGCATAGCAATATCCATTTGCACCATGTTTACTGTATCAGATCAGAAAAATTCAGTAATAGAACACTGAACACTTACCCAAACCCAAAGCTGCTCCTGTGAATCTTACCATCAGGTAAAAAGGCTGCGTATCAATCTTGACATTTGCGGGATGGGCACAGTGCCTCATAGCTAACGGGATGCTCCACAGAGGATCGAGCCCTTGCGACGTCAAGAACAAGAATGTCAAAATGGAAATGGCAAAGAGCATGATGGCCAAAACAACAGCCTTAACCATGTTCAGATTCAAAAGCCACTGACTACTCCAAGCTAAGTGGCCCACGACCAAACCTAGGAAAAGGTAAAATAAGTCATATTAGCTAATCTATTCCCATGATTAAGTGATATACAAATAAAACACACAATATTTACACCACTTTGACACAACTTTTCAATCAAGTATTTACTACTTAATTTCCATTTTGATTCTTCCATATAAGGAGTTAATAATTTGAAGTTATGCTATAATTAGCCAACTTCAGCAATAAAGTACAATAATTTGTACTACATAAATAATTTTCGATTAAGTAAAAATTATCGATAGACTCAATAACACTGGAATATCTACAGGAATTAAATAGTGTGCTGCGCTCTACATGATATCAAAGAACTTTCACCATATAGAAACCATGCAATCCTGAAATAGATAAGTGTCATGCAGCATGCAGTACTAGTGGCACAGATTTTTTTGATAGCCTGGCTTTATGACCACACACTATGTGAAGAGATGTGTGGAATTTGCATCACATAAACCAGCAGTACAGCATTGGATGATGGGAGTGTACTCGCCATTAAGATGCAACGGGGAACACCACCCCGGTTGTACTATGAAGTCAAAGTTGAAAAAGGCTAGATGGAAGAAAGAAAGTGGTAATGAATTTCTCAAGAGACATGCAATGCAATTCACAGAGTATTCTCCGTGTTGTTCTTACTGTGACTAAATTGTAGAACGAGTGTGAAAAGTCACCTGAGAATTAGTTACAAAATTATCATAAATTCACTAGGAATATGTACAGTATGCAGCAAAACTGGTGATACTTTTTCATTTTTGCATTGGACAATCGTTGCTCTTAAGTTGCTACTTAGTATCAACTCTTATACAGTATTTCACTTTGTAAACGTTGTGTATGTACGAAGCAATGTTGGTTGCTTATGTAGAATTTTAATATTAAAAAATATTCAATCGTTAAAAAAAAATTTCATGCTAATAATATTTCAAAATAAAAATTAAATAAGTTACTGTAGCACGAACCCCTCTGTCGCGGTGACTGTGTTAAGCTTGTCTGTCTGGACAGAAGAAAGCTGGGAAAGAGGGCACCAAGAGGGAGAAATTTTCAAGTGGAGCCCAATTGTCATGTGATAGCAATTTATGCATTTGGGACATGAATTCAAAGTTATTTAACTTATCTTTGCATATGTCGTATTATTAAAACAAAAATACTAACAACATTATTATTATTATTATTACTAGCCAAGCTACAACCCAAGTTGGAAAAGCAAGATGCTATAAGCCCAAGGGCTCCAATAGGGAAAAATAGCCCAGTGAGGAAAGGAAATAAGGAAATAAATAAATGATGAGAACAAGTTAACAATAAATCATTCTAAACACAGTAACAACGTCAAAACAGCTATGTCCTATATAAACTAATAACAAGGTCAGAAACAGATATGTCATATATAAACAATAAAAAGACTCATGTCAGCCTGGTCAACATAAAAACATTTGCTCCAACTTTGAACTTTTGAAGTTCTACTGATTCAACTACCCGATTAGGAAGATCATTCCACAACTTGGTAACATACATACATACATATACCAAGGCACTTCCCCCAATTTTGGGGATTAGCCGACATCAACAAATGAAACAAAAACAAAAAAGGGGACCTCTACTCTCTACGTTCCTCCCAGCCTAACAAGGGACTCAACCGAGTTCAGCTGGTACTGCTAGGGTGCCACAGCCCACCCTCCCCCATTATCCACCACAGATGAAGCTTCATAATGCTGAATCCCCTACTGCTGCTACCTCCACGGTCATCTAAGGCATCGGAGGAAGCAGCAGGGCCTACCGGAACTGCGTCACAATCGCTCGCCATTCATTCCTATTTCTAGCACGCTCTCTTGCCTCTCTCACATCTATCCTCCTATCACCCAGAGCTTCCTTCACTCCATCCATCCACCCAAACTTTGGCCTTCCTCTTGTACTTCTCCCATCAACTCTTGCATTCATCATCTTCTTTAGCAGACAGCCATTTTCCATTCTCTCAACATGGCCAAACCACCTCAACACATTCATATCCACTCTAGCTGCTAACTCATTTCTTACACCTGTTCTCACTCTCACCACTTCGTTCCTAACCCTATCTACTCGAGATACACCAGCCATACTCCTTAGACACTTCATCTCCAACACATTCAATTTCTGTCTCTCCATCACTTTCATTCCCCACAACTCCGATCCATACATCACAGTTGGTACAATCACTTTCTCATATAGAACTCTCTTTACATTCATGCCCAACCCTCTATTTTTTACTACTCCCTTAACTGCCCCCAACACTTTGCAACCTTCATTCACTCTCTGACGTACATCTGCTTCCACTCCACCATTTGCTGCAATAACAGACCCCAAGTACTTAAACTGATCCACCTCCTCAAGTAACTCTCCATTCAACATGACATTCAACCTTGCACCACCTTCCCTTCTCGTACATCTCATAACCTTACACTTACCCACATTAACTCTCAACTTCCTTCTCTCACACAGCTGGAATAAAACTTCTAGAATACTGTGTAGTATTGAGCCTCATGATGGAGAAGGCCTAGCTATTAGAATTAACTTCCTGCCTAGTATTACGAACAGGATAGAATTGTCCAGGGAGATCTGAATGTAAAGGATGGTCAGAGTTATGAAAAATCTTATGCAACATGCATAATGAACTAACTGAACGACGGTGCCAAAGATTAATATCTAGATCAGGAATAAGAAATTTAATAGACCGTAAGTTTCTGTCCAACAAATTAAGATGAAAGTCAGCAGCTGAACACCAGACAGGAGAACAATACTCAAAACAAGGTAGAATGAAAGAATTAAAACACTTCTTCAAAATAGATTGATCACCGAAAATCTTCAAAGACTTTCTCAATAAGCTAATTTTTTGTGCAATTGAAGAAGAAACTGATCTAATGTGTTTCTCAAAAGTAAATTTGCTGTAAAGAATCACACCTAAAATATTGAAAGTCATACAAATTTAAAGAAACATTATCAATACTGAGATCCGGATGTTGAGGAGCCACCGTCCTTGACCTACTTACAATCATACTTTGAGCCTTATTAGGATTCAACTTCATACCCCATAATTTGCACCATGCACTAATTTTAGCTAAATCTCTATTAAGGGATTCACCAAACCCAGATCTACATTCAGGGGATGGAACTGATGCAAAGAGAGTAGCATCATCTGCATATGCAACAAGCTTGTTTTCTAGGCCAAACCACATGTCATGTGTATATAGTATGAAAAGTAATGGGCCAAGAACACTGCCCTGTGGAACATCGGATATCATATTCCTATACTCACTATGGTGCCCATCAACAACAACACTTTGAGATCTACTACTTGAAAAATCAATAATAATGCCAAGAAACGACCCACCCACTCCCAACTGTTTGAGTTTGAAAACAAGGGCCTCATGATTAACACGGTCAAAGGCAGCACTAAAATCAAGGCCAATCATACGAACTTCCTGACCACAATCAAGGGATTTCTGTACAACATTGGAGATTGTAAGAAGGGCATCACATGCTCCAAGGCCTTTACGAAAACCAAATTGCAAACTAGGGAATAGACGATTACCTTCAGCAGACCTATTAAGACGTTTTGCCAGAAGACGCTCAAAAACTTTAGATAATATGGGAGTTATGGAAATTGGGCGGTAATCAGTGGGACTTGAGCTACCACAAACACATTTACATAGAGGAGTAACATTACCAATTCTCCAACAAGTGCTAAAAGCATCTCTTCTTGCCAACTTGCGCAAAATAACAGATAACTTTGGAGCTAAGAAATCTGCTGTCTTTATAAAAAACAAAGGAAAAATACCATTTGGGTCTACACCTCCATAAGCATCAAGGTCCATCAACAGAGCTTTAATTTCACGAGACCGAAAAGCTAAACTAGTTAGTTTAGCCTCAGGAAAACATGAATGAGGAAGTTCAAGTTTTTCATCACTCTGTTTACTGTCAAAAACATCAGCCAAAAGGGTTGCCTTTTCCTTTGGACAGTGAGTGACAGCCATCTGGTTTAAGTAAAAGAGTGCAGATTTAAGGGTAGACCACCATTTATGTTCCTGAGTTGTACCAAAAAGGGTTTCTTTTATGGTTAAATTGTACTCCTTTTCAGTTGAGGCATAAACTCTTTGAGCAAAAGCTCGAAGCCAAGTATAGTTATTCGAGGTCAAATCTGATCTGTTACCCTTCCAAAGAAGATAGGCCTCCTGCTTCTCCAAATAAGCAAGTCTACAATCATCATTGAACCACGGTTTGTCCTTCACTCGGTACCTTAGCAAACGGGAAGGTAATAATAATAATGGTATGGCTTTAGGGTCAAGCATATGCTATTGGCTTTATAACATACCAGGGCCTAGGCTATATGTCAGATAACAATATATACTTCCATCAAATCTTTTACTGTTAACTTATAAAGAGTGTCTATCAGGCCATAAAGTACTATTTGTGAGGCTTCTCCACAGACTAGGTGTAGCATACTTTCATCTTTATTTTCTTCCAAAGTCTACAGTCTTGATAAGAATTATATAATCGAGAAGCGCAAAGTTCAAGTCGCCTAAAACAATGGCGAGAAGCAAACCGAGACATTTGAACCTTCACAAGTTGGTTCCAACGAAATCCTAGGTAAATTTCATAAGATGAAACTTACTAAGGGCATTAATTAACCAAAAGATAATGATTAAGACTGATAATACAAAGGTTATAGGTTAAGCAAATGGTAGCCCACTATAATTCAATAAAACAGGTACATATAATTCTTTGAAATACTCAGACCCATGCGAAAAATAAAACAAATTCTTTGCAATTGCGTCTTTAAAAGACGTCACTATTTTCTTGGTACAGTATACTGTACTATGATTACGCAAACTAGGTAATGAAAGTGAATCTTGTTGAAATATTATCATGGATTACACATACACACACACACACAGTAGCTGTAGTGAATGACACCTCGTAGTAACGGGGGATTTTGAGGAGGGAGAAGTCTAATTGGAAAGGGATCTCTGGTAGTGGTATCACTCGCCCCAGTTTTAATACAGACATCCTTTATGGGTGAGCAAGCTGGATATATTTCTAGCATTCCATGCAACTTTTTTCTCTGGTATATTTAGCAGTATCTATACCTTTGAAAAGGTGCTTTAAGGAGCATTTCACAGGGTGACACAGGTCCCTCGCCCAGAAATAGATTTTTCCTTCGTCAAAATCCCTTATATATACATACCTGTATTAATATTTAGTACAGTAATGCCTCTAGATACAAAATTAATTAGTTCTGGAGTGGCTTTCTGCTTTCTCATATGATGAATCACTTTTTACATGTAAATTGCCTAATTTGTTAAAAACTTTACATAAACACCCCATTAAATTATATAATAAAGCTATCACAACAGTGAAATGCAGTCAAATACATTTGAATCATTCAATGTACCTAACCTAACTGTTAATACCTGTAAATGAATAGTTATTAGAATATAAGGCAATACTGTACTAGATGGAAAATAACAATACATACTTTACAGTACAATACTGTACTATTATTATAGTTACCATTACTAAAGAAAGGTTCATTTTCTATCATGCATAAACAACCTGTTTTTTCAATTCCCAGATATTATTAACAATGACTTTTATTGTAATACAATTAATATTTATTGGTTATACGTCAATAAATAACCTACACGTGTTTTTACACAATTATATGTTTAAGCTATTAAATTGTAATACAAGCAAAATTCATTGATGTTAATATGTACGTGAAATTACTTTGTAGAATGAATAAACTTTTAAATGTCTAGTAAATAGTTTTCTTAACTGTTACTTATTCACCTATATGAAAGAAAAATATATCGCTGTTTTGATATGCGTAGTATCATTGGGTGTACGTACATACACAATACAGTACTGTTCATTGTGTTATTAACTTAAAAAATGTACTTATTGATATAGAATTAATTGAAAAATAAATAATAATGACATTAAAAGGAAAAAATATGGTACAATCTGTTATTTATTTACTGAAATGAAAGAAATATATATCGCTAATGTGTTTGATATGCTAGAAGCATTGTGCGTTTGTACATATAATACAGTTCTGTTCATCGTGTTATTTTAATTTAAAAATATTCATTTTGATATAAAATTCATGGTAAATAAATAATCATGACATTAAAGGGAAAAATATGCTACGATCTGTTATTTATTTACCAAAATGAAAAAAAAAAATATATCGCTAATGTTTTGATATGTATAGTAGCATTGTGCATACGTACATACATACAAAACAGTACAGTTCGAGTTTTTTAACTAAAAAATGTTCTTACTGATATCAGATGGGAGACCAGGGTCTTACGGCAGTAACCATTATCAAGGGAGGAAGATAATCAATGGGAGAGCAGGACGATGGTGGCTAGTTTAGTTTGGTGTGTGAATTTTAAAATTATTCTCAGCGCCAGGCGAATCTCGTTTCTTATCATGAAAAGTTTTTCGTATTACGAGGCGAAAAAAAATCTTTGCATCTCGTTTCTTACCATGAATTTTTTATATACAGAAACTTTTGTATCAAGAGGCATCACTATATGTGAGTCTAGGTTGTTTATTCCTTCTGGGCATAATGTCAACCAATCTATTATAGACATTTTTCCTCTCCTCTCGCATAGACTCCCAAAATGATAAGCATTGGCTTATGATGGCAAGTTTACTAATGAGAACGGAAAATTATAAAAATGAATGCTTGGTTATAAATTTGGTTCTCTTTGTTCTCTTCTTCTAAATTTAATGTATAAGTTCATTGGAATGAGGATCTGTGACATTACAGGAATTAGCTTTATTGATTTAGGTAAATATTAGATAGTGATTTTATTTCATAATATTTTGACTGTAAAATATGGGTGTAACAGCTGATCTATAAAATAGTACTGAGGTCTGTTTAAAGTACTGTAGATTATTACCAACGGTAAAACTGTAGGTTATTATGATTAAATTTATGCCATTGTATGCATGCGTGTAAATAATGAATGAAGTAAAATCTAAGTAGAAGTATAGGTAAAACTGTAGGTTATTATGATTGAATGAATGTGTGTAGATAGTGAATGAAGTATAAGTATTATTATTATTATGATTACTTGCCAGGCTACAACCCTAGTTGAAAAAGCAGGATGCTATAAGTCAAAGGGTCCCCACAAGGCAAATGGCTCAGTGAGGTAGGGAAATAAGGAAATAAACCATAACAGAAGTTTAAGAAGAATAATAACTTTAAAATAAATCTTTCATATATAAACTATAAAAACTTCAAAATAATAGAGGAAGAGAAATAAGATAGAATAGTGTGCCTGAGTGTACCTTTAAGCTAGAAAACTCTACCCCAAGACAGTGGAAGACCATGGTATAGAGGCTATGGCACTACCAAGGACTAGAAAACAAAGGTTTGATTTTGTATTTGAGTATTTGATTCTGGTCCATAGTACCCCAAAGCCAACTAAAAAATAACCATGGATGAGTCAGGCATTTAGAATTGCTGGTTAATTTCTTCAACTCAAGTCATAGCGTCAATCCTTTTCCAACTGGAACATCTAAATTTGCAAGAAAACAGCTAGAATATGTAATGTGTCAGTTCTTGTCAATGAAGGCCAGGAAATTCAGCAAAATATCATGGACAGTTGAAGCCCTTCTTTGAGTAGAGAATACCATATAAAATCCAATATTATACGAACTAAGTATAACCCTAGACACTAAAAATATAGATGATTTTAAGATCACTGTTTATAAATAAAATGCACATTATCCAGGAGAGGGATAAAGTAAACAGTAATTTGCATTACAAGCTTACAAATACTGTGCACAGTTTTATAACAAAAAAATAAGAAAGCTACATCTCTTGACCTGCAGGAAAACAACACAAACCCCATTCAATTATTCCAAATAAATTAAAAGAAAAATACACACACCATTTTAAAAAAAAATTGGGTAAATGAGTAAAAATATTTAAAAATGAAAAACCATCACCAACTATTGTACCAGTTTATGAAGACGTGCATCTAAAGTTGATATGAATAGTAATTATGTAATACAGTATGATAAATCCAATGACGAATAATTAAACATTTCTTTAAAAGATTAAAGAAATTTCAGCAACATAAAAGAGCTTCTTCCTACAGAAGGTCTCATCCATTTCTAAATGTAAATTTGCTTGATTTGATTAGCAATTTGGCGGAGTTTGAGGATGATTTTAATCCGTCTGTACTCAAATATCATTAAAAGAAGGGAGTTGAGAATCCAACATAATAGAACACTACATACACAAAACAAATGAAAAAGTTTCCAGAGAACACTTCAGTGACCATCAAATCAATTACACCAGAATAACATAGTTATTCCACTCTGATTACACAACTTAACGTACATTTTCCACTCTGAAGAGGCCCCGTGTACTTCTGGTTAGAAGAAAATAAATGCTGTACTGTACATGAAATATGCTAAATATGTATTCATTTTACACAATACATGATATCAACTATCGGTAGCATGCCATGAATACAGTGCCACCAGGATGAATGGATAATAAAGACATAGGAACCAGTGAAAGTTAATCAAAGACAATTCATGGTACATCAATTTTGTAGCCTTTCACTTACCCACAACTATGCCAAAAACACATTGATGAATAAAGTGAGCTTGAATGTAGAGCCGAGAAATGAATATGACTCCAATCCACAATACATAAGCAGTACACACCAAAACTGTCAAAACAATCTTCATAGATTTGCTGAAACAAATATAGTATCTTTACTACAAAGGGACACAGAGACAAGGGTAAATATAGAAGAGCAATCTACAATAAAAACAAACTAATCAAAAGAATAAAAAGAGGCTTACTATAGATATTGGTACACTTTCTTCACTCTCAGTGATTGACACATGAAATACAAATATTACATTTGGGGAAAAATCTAAAGAAAATTACTGACATGCTTAACTTGAATGTTTCCAGCTCTCAAAAGCATTCTGTGTACTAAAAAATACTGTATATCAAAATATAAATTTTGTACTCTATATCAATACTTCTTTAGTAACAATTACAGAAATAGTAATTTTAATTTGCACTTAATTACAAATAAATGTAAAAGATATACCATATGCTCAAAGTAAAAACTGGAAGCATCTTATTTTTAATATAGCTAAAAACTTATTTATCCTACAACTTTCTCATGAGGGGGCAACAAGATTAATTACCTAAAAGTTGCAAAAAGAGAAAAGAAACTAGGGTAACTTACTAGGCACAGTAAGTTACAAAACAGCAACGAAAACCATCTCCAGAAGACAAGATTTAATTACAAATCCAACTTCATGTACAGGTAATAAATTAAAATTTGCATATCCCAGACATACATTGCTTTAAAAATGTCCTTTCTTAGAGCATATAGTTCTATTAGTCTTGTGAGAAACCTGTTTCAGTGAAAATGCCTCCTAAAAGGCAATTAAGTGGTAAATAAAGCTCTTTAGAGGCTAATGTGTATAAGATATAAACACTTATTGAGAAAATAAAAACCTTTTGAAAAAGGGCATGAACTTCCCCAAAATAGGCCACAAAAGTTGGGTAATGATAAAATAAGCATCTGTACAATAAGGAGCACAGAAAGGAAATTCATAGAAGCGATAGTTCTAACCATAAAACTGCAAAAAGGAAATTTTATTAAAAATCTATTGCTATACTCACCTGATATTCATTTGCCTTCTCTCTCGTAGTTTGATTTATATCAATGTTTACTTCAAAAAATAAAATTTCCCTATTCATTTTCCTTGCAATAGGCTTAGGCAGAGATGTTTCTGTAGGGTGGTTGGCACAGCAAGTTAGGCCAGTTGGGGAGCTCTGAATATCTCAGACAACAACATTAGGAGCTACGAGTATCACTCTGTGGCTATTTGGGCGACTATAAAGCCATTCTTAAGCATGGTGCGGTAAAAAACCTGCTGATGACCCTTCTGATCAGGAAAAACAGCAGAAAAGCATAAGCGTTGAGGATGTCCCATGGACGTTGAACAGTTTGCTCGAAAGCACATGCCTGTTCTGGTACTGGTGAGCAGTCGATAAGGAGAATCCTGCAGAGGTGAGATGCAAATAGGTCTTTTATCGGGAAACGCAATAAAGTCAGGAGACATTTTGCCATATGAGGATGTGTAGAAGTTAAGTATTTGTATAGAAATACGACATTCATTTCTTTTATGTATAATATAAAAAATTTCCTGTTCATGCGTTTCATTACAATACAAACTCGTTCAGTTCTGAGATGTCTATGACTGGTTTCCAGACTCTGTCACCTTTTCCATAAGAGACAGGCACTGTAGAAGCCTGGAAGTCCATTCTAGACCAGTTGTAGCATGCCCTTCTCTTGCATCTTTTGCACCTCTGTTTGTAAGATGAAGCATTTCTCTGCGGACTAACTGATGTGTATGATCTTGTCTGTGTAGTGAGGGAAGCATGAGAGCCAAAGAACAGGAGGCGGTAACTGTCCCAAAGCATGTTTACCATCCAAGCCTCTGCTCTGGGGTGCTACTACCTTGACCATTGACTCGACAGGCATGATCTCCACTAAATACAATGTGCCTTCCCTTGTATCCTTTGGGAATTCTCTTGCCTCTTCCTCATCTAGGTTGAAAAATCCAGAGACAAAACGGACTCCTTAGGTCTCCTAAAGGAGGATAGTGTTTGGGTAGAAGACCTAACTCTAGATGTCAGACACAAAGGTAATAACAGCTGTTGGGGAAACAGAAACCTTTGAAGTTAGTATTGGATTACAACACCAGGGGTCAGCATCCAGCTCATTTTTATTTGTGGTGGTCATGGATGTGTTAAATAAAGAGATAACAAATGAAGAGTTGTGAGAGTTACTATATGCAGATGATTTGTTGATTACTAATGAAAATGAGAAGACTTACAGAAAAGGGTTGTACAGTGGCAAGAGTTAGAATAGAGGTGACGAGAGAATATATGGATAACAGAAAAGCTATGGTAAGAGGTAAGGAATGTAAGGGAAGGATAACCACACTTGAAAGTAGAGGCTCAGTTTTAAAACAGGTGGAACAATTTAGATACTTGGGATCTACTGTGTAATGCAGGAGGGAAGATATGAGCCTGAAGTTGAGAAAATAGTATAAAAGCAGTCTGATGGAAATGGAAGGAGGTAGCAGGAGTGGTATGTGATAGAAAGCTACTACTTTATCTTAGAAGAAGTGACAGAATTGGAAGCCAAAGAGAACAAGGAAGAGGAATAGGAAGAGGAAAACCATGCACGTTTCTTCTTTCCAACCCAGGCCCCCTCAGCAAGTAGAGGAGTAGAAGTCTGAGAAACCCAGCCCAAGGGAAGAAACCACAGGAAGAAGAACACTGAGGAACATTGCCATAGGGAGGGAAGTCACACTTACAGAAGCCAAAGATGACAAGAAAGAGGAGTAGGAGGAGGAAAAACATGCACGTTTCATCTTTCCAACCCAGGCCCCTCTGCAAGTAGAGGAGTCGAAGTCTGAGAAACCCAGACAACGACGCTTCCCCTAGGGAAGACACCACAGAAAGAACAACATTGAAGAACATTGTCACAGGGAGAGAGGTCACACTTACAGGGGCTCTAAACCGCCCAGGCACAAAGGCCGGGGTAAAGCAAAGGGGAAGGGGGTTACTGGGTCAGGAAGGTGACCAGGGAAATCCCCTGAACCTGTCCTTCAGCCCCAGTGCCTCCAGGGCCCACAGGGAGGGTGAACCACTGCAGACATCATTGGAACACAGGCATTGGGGTCACACTGATACATCTTTCACCAATAGTGAAAGCAAGGAGACACTGGCACTGGAGAGCCTACCTGAAAGACCTAATGAGGCCAAAACCTCCTTAGATCACACTCGCCATCAGCAGTACCACAAACGGTTCCATCACTAAAACCCACAATGCAAGAAAACCGACACTCGTTTAATTTTTTTTTCTTTTTTGCTAAAAGGCAATATCACGAGCTGTAGGGGTTTTTTCTGGGCATGGGGTGTTTATGAGGCACTACCTGAAACAAATCAAAGCGATGCAATATACGTGTGTGTTACTGAGTTAGTTTGTGGCACCTAAAAGGAAAATAGGGTAGAAGGGACCCATTAAAGGTGCCATTAGCAGAGGTTCCATGACAGGCATCTAGCTCCTTCTCAAGTGATTTTCTCCTTTGATGCGAATGTCTCACTTCATATGAATTGGATATTTGCTTAGTTGTATATAAACTAACACTAATGCTGCTTCGATACTAGTCCTCGCAGACCACAGAGCACCCTACCCCTAAAACAGGGTTTTGATGAAGGAAAAACCTATCTTTGGGGAGGTGCTGTATGGTCTCCAAGACCCTCCTTCCTTTCTAGACTCGTATAGGGAAAGGGGACATACAGCATGACTATTACGCCAAATACAAAAGATAGTGAATGAGTGCAAACTAAGCTCGCACACAGCATTGTCTCCTGCATTAGTAATAATTCTCTGTGATGACATGTTACCTGTTCTCCGACGAATTTTACATTGGGGCTATGACGGGTTCAATAGAGCCTAACAGGTGAATCTCCTTTATACACAATGAGTCTGTGCTTTGCAGATTAAAATACTATCACTGGAACCAAGTGGGTTTCCCTTATACACATTGAGTCTATGCTTTGCACATTGAAACACTAGCCCTGGAACAGGAAAGACAATAATTCTCTGGTATTTCTAGTTATATTGGATCCCTTATTCAAGCATTAACAGGGACTACACAGCACCTCCCTAAAAAATGTTATTTTCATTAGTAAAATAAATTTTTGAATATACTTACCCGGTGATCATGTAGCTGCAGCTCTGCTGCCCGACAGAAAAAACCTACGGGCGGGATACGCCAGCGATCGCTATACAGGTGGGGGTGTACAACAACAGCGCCATCTGTCGAGTAGGTACTCAGGTACTTCTTGTCAACAAAGAACCAATTTTCTCCTCGGTCCACTGGGTCTCTATGGGGAGGAAGGGTGGGTCCTTTAATTCATGATCACCGGGTAAGTATATTCAAAAATTTATTTTACTAATGAAAATAACATTTTTCAATATTAATCTTACCCGGTGATCATGTAGCTGATTCACACCCAGGGGGGTGGGTGGAGACCAGCATACATGTTAACAATAGAAGCTAAGTATCCCGTATTTCATTTTAGCAGTTATTCAAAATAACAAACATAAAATTAATAAGTACCTGGTAAGGAACTCGACTTGAACAATTACTCTGCCTTTTTAAGTACGTCTTCCTTACTGAGCCTCGCGATCCTCTTAGGATAATGAGCGACTCCTAGGTGCGGAAGTATGAAGGGCTGCAACCCATACTAAAGGACCTCATCACAACCTCTAATCTAGGCGCTTCTCAAGAAAGAATTTGACCACCCGCCAAATCAACCAGGATGCGAAAGGCTACTTAGCCTTCCGTACAACCCGAAAACAACAATAAAAAGCATTTCAAGAGAAAGATTAAAAAAGGTTATGGGATTATGGGAATGTAGTGGTTGAGCCCTCACCTACTACTGCACTCGCTGCTACGAATGGTCCCAGGGTGTAGCAGTTCTCGTAAAGAGACTGGACATCTTTAAGGTAAAATGATGCGAACACTGACTTGCTTCTCCAATAGGTTGCATCCATTACACTCTGCAGAGATCTGTTTTGTTTGAAGGCCACTGAAGTAGCGACAGCTCTAACTTCATGTGTCCTTACCTTCAGCAAAGCATGGTCCTCCTCATTCAAATGAGAATGGGCTTCTCTAATCAAAAGTCTGATGTAATAAGAAACTGCGTTCTTCGACATCGGTAAAGCAGGTTTCTTAATAGAACACCATAAAGCTTCTGATTGTCCTCTTAATGGCTTCGTCCGTCTTAAATAGTACTTAAGAGCTCTTACTGGGCATAGTACTCTCTCTTGTTCGTTTCCAACTAAACTGGACAGACTTGGAATCTCGAACGATTTGGGCCAAGGACGAGAAGGGAGTTCGTTTTTAGCTAAAAAACCAAGCTGTAAGGAACATGTAGCCGTTTCAGATGTAAATCCTATGTTCCTGCTGAAGGCGTGTATCTCACTGACTCTTTTAGCTGTTGCTAAGCAAACGAGGAAAAGAGTCTTCAAAGTGAGATCTTTAAAAGAGGCTGATTGAAGCGGTTCGAACCTTGCTGACATCAGGAACCTTAAGACCACGTCTAAGTTCCAACCTGGTGTGGCTAACCGACGCTCCTTTGAGGTCTCAAAAGACTTAAGGAGGTCCTGTAGATCTTTGTTGTTGGAAAGATCTAAGCCTCTGTGGCGGAAGACTGCTGCCAACATGCTTCTGTAACCTTTGATCGTAGGAGCTGATAGTGATCTTACCTTCCTTAGGTGTAAAAGGAAGTCAGCTATCTGCGTTACAGAGGTACTGGTTGAGGATACTGAATTCGCCTTGCACCAGCTTCGGAAGACTTCCCATTTTGACTGGTAGACCTTGAGAGTGGATGTCCTCCTTGCTCTGGCAATCGCTCTGGCTGCCTCCTTCGAAAAGCCTCTAGCTCTTGAGAGTCTTTCGATAGTCTGAAGGCAGTCAGACGAAGAGCGTGGAGGCTTGGGTGTACCTTCTTTACGTGCGGCTGACGCAGAAGGTCCACTCTTAGAGGAAGAGTCCTGGGAACGTCTACTAGCCATTGCAGTACCTCGGTGAACCATTCTCTCGCGGGCCAGAGGGGAGCAACCAACGTCAACCTTGTCCCTTCGTGAGAGGCGAACTTCTGCAGTACCTTGTTGACAATCTTGAACGGGGGGAACGCATAAAGGTCTAGATGGGACCAATCCAGAAGAAAGGCATCTACGTGAACTGCTGCTGGGTCCGGAATCGGTGAGCAATAATTTGGGAGCCTCTTGGTCATCGAGGTAGCGAACAGATCTATGGTGGGGTGACCCCACAGGGTCCATAGTTTGTTGCAAACATTCTTGTGAAGGGTCCATTCTGTAGGGATGATCTGACCCTTCCGGCTGAGGCGGTCTGCCATGACATTCATGTCGCCTTGAATGAACCTCGTTACAAGCGATATGTTTCGATCTCTTGACCAGGTGAGGAGGTCCCTTGCGATCTCGAACAACGTCATCGAATGAGTCCCTCCTTGCTTGGAGATGTACGCCAAGGCTGTAGTGTTGTCGGAGTTCACCTCCACCACCTTGCCTAGAAGGAGGGACTTGAAGCATCTCAAGGCCAGATGAACTGCCAGTAGCTCCTTGCAGTTGATGTGTAGTGCTCTTTGATCCGGATTCCACGTGCCCGAGCATTCCCGACCGTCCAGTGTCGCACCCCAGCCCGTGTCCGATGCGTCCGAGAAGAGAAGGTGGTCGGGGGTCTGAACAGCCAGTGGTAGACCTTCCCTGAGAAGAATGTTGTTCTTCCACCAAGTCAGTGCAGACTTCATCTTCTCGGAGATAGGAACTGAGACCGCTTCTAGCGTCATGTCCTTTCTCCAGTGAGCAGCTAGGTGATACTGAAGGGGTCGGAGGTGGAGTCTCCCTAACACGATGAACTGGTCCAGCGATGAAAGCGTCCCTATTAGACTCATCCACTGTCTGACTGAACATCGGTTCCTTTTCAGCATGCTCTGGATGCATTCTTGGGCTTGACTGATTCTGGGGGCCGACGGAAAAGCCCGAAAAGCTTGACTCTGAATCTCCATACCTAGATAGACTATAGTTTGGGATGGGACGAGTTGGGACTTTTCTATATTGACCAGGAGACCCAATTCCTTGGTCAGATCCATAGTCCATTTGAGATTCTCCAGACAGCGACGACTTGAGGCAGCTCTTAAAAGCCAGTCGTCCAAATAGAGGGAGGCTCTGATGTCTGCTAAATGTAGGAATTTGGCAATATTCCTCATCAGTTTGGTAAACACTAGAGGTGCCGTGCTTAGGCCAAAGCACAGGGCTTGGAACTGGTAAACCACCTTCCCAAAGACGAACCTTAGGAAAGGTTGGGAATCTGGATGGATGGGGACGTGAAAGTACGCGTCCTTTAGGTCTAACGAGACCATCCAGTCTTCCTTCCTGACCGATGCTAGCACTGACTTCGTCGTCTCCATGGTGAACGTCTGCTTGGTGACAAAGACATCAAGAGCACTGACGTCTAGCACCGGTCTCCACCCTCCTGTCTTCTTCGCTACTAAGAAGAGACGGTTGTAGAAGCCCGGGGATTGATGGTCCCGGACTATGACTACCGCTCCCTTTTGTAGCAAGAGAGACACCTCTTGCTGTAAAGCTAGCCTCTTGTCCTCCTCTCTGTACCTGGGAGAGAGGTCGATGGGAGTTGTTGCTAGAGGGGGCTTGCGCAAGAATGGAATCCTGTACCCCTCTCTGAGTAACTTCACAGACTGTGCGTCTGCACCCCTGTTCTCCCAGGCCTGCCAGTAGTTCTTGAGCCTGGCTCCCACTGCTGTCTGGAGAAGATGGCAGTCAGACTCTGCCTTTTGAGGACTTGGAACCCTTCTTCTTTTTGCCACATTGACTATCAGCACGGGTACCTCCTCTGCTGGAGGTTCTGCCACGAAAGGGCGGAATGAACCTAGACGCTGGTGTGTCCATCCTAGGTCTAGGCACGGAAGGTAAAGCTGTGACTTTACGTGCGGATGACGCCACCAGGTCATGGGTGTCTTTCTGGATCAACGAGGCGGCAATCCCCTTGATCAGCTCTTCAGGAAAGAGACACTTGGATAGCGGAGCAAACATCAGCTCTGACTTCTGACATGGTGTGACCCCTGCCGACAAGAAGGAGCAAAGGTGATCTCGTTTCTTAAGAACTCCAGACACGAAAGAAGCCGCAAGCTCGCCAGACCCATCCCGAATGGCTTTGTCCATGCAGGACATAATGAGCATAGCAGAGTCCTTATCCGAAGGGGAGGTCTTTCTGCTCACCGCTCCCAAACACCAGTCCAGGAAGTTGAAGATCTCAAAAGCACGGAAAACTCCCTTCAAAAAATGGTCCATGTCCGAAGAGGTCCAGCAAATCTTGGACCGTCTCATAGCCAGTCTGCGGGGAGAGTCTACCAGACTTGAGAAGTCGCCCTGGGCAGAGGCAGGAACTCCCAAGCCTTGAACCTCTCCTGTGGCATACCAAACGCTAGATCTGGAAGCAAGCTTGGCCGGGGGAAACAAGAAGGTTGTCTTCCCAAGTTGCTTCTTGGCCTGCAGCCACTCTCCCAGTACCCTTAAAGCTCTCTTGGATGAGCGAGCGAGTACGAGCTTCGGAAAGGCAGGAGCTGCTGACTGCATGCCTAAAGCGAACTCAGAGGGAGGTGAGCGTGGAGCTGCAGACACAAACTGCTCCGGATACAACTCCTTAAACAGGGCAAGGACTTTCCTAAAGTCTAAGGAGGGAGGCGTAGTCTTGGGTTCATCTATGTCGGAGTGTTGATCGTCCAAATGCGCAGCTTCCTCGTCATCAGAGATTCCTTCATCCGAATGCTGAGGAGGAAGCGGCAAAGGAGGAGAAGAAAGCTGAACGGCTGAATCCGGCAGCACGGGTGCATGCGTAGCTGCACTGGATCCAACATCATGCCGCTGCTGGTCAGTCTGAGAGCTGGCAACAACAAAAGCGGAGTGGTGGTGCGTGGTGGGGACTGCCGTGGGTTGCGGAGACTGCCGCATTGCGTCAAAACACGGCAGCTTGACTGCACCTTCCCACTGCTGATGCGGTAGCTCACGCATGTCAACGGAGGGTGCCGCACGTCGGCTAACGTCAACATGCGTCTGGCAGGGTCGACTGCGCATCGGTGGTGGAGCTCTCACAGCCGGAGTGTGGGAGCAGGCAGCCGCAGTGTCAGCTGAGCGCACAACCGTGGCAGGTTGTAGGTTAACGGGTGCATCGTCAACCTTCTCAGCACGATACTCCTGCATGAAGGAAGCTAGCTCAGTCTGCATAGACTGCAGCAAAGACCACTTAGGGTCTACAGCGGTTGGTGCAGCAACAGACGGAGTGATTGCCTGCTGCGGAACCACTCTACCTCTCTTGGGAGGTGTGCAGTCTTCGGAAGACTGCGGCGAGTCCGAACTGACCCAGTGGCTACACCTGGGCCGTTGGACTCGCTCGGAAGGGACCTTGCGCTTGAGAGGTCGTGAGACCTTGGTCCAGCGTTTCTGACGAGAAACTTCTTCCGCAGACGAGGAATGAATGGGCTCACTCGTCTGTTTGTGGGTGGGACGATCTCTGCAAGATACGTCCTCAACCACTGAGGGTACATCTGTACGCTGATCAAGGCCTGTCGAACCCTTTGGTCCTTCGACATTGCTTCTCCCCTGGGCTTGGGAGCTTGCAAGAGGTCCCGGACTGGGAGGCCGACTGGCACGAACAGACGCACCCTCATGCGTAACACTGACACTTTTCACTACACTTGCACTCACTACACTTCCCACTGCACTTTTCTCCTTCAACTCTTTGACGTCGGCCAAGAGTTGATTGCGGTCATTCGCTAATGACTCAACTCTGTCACCAAGAGCCTGAATGGCACGCATCATATCCGCCATCGAGGGTTGATGAGAGCTAGTAGAAGGGTCGGGTGTAACCACTACAGGGGAAGGAATAGGTTGAGGGGCATGGGGAGAGGAAAAATCAAAAGAGCGAGACGAACTCCTCCTGATCCTATCCTTCTCTAGCCTACGTGCATTCTTAAGGAATTCTTGAAAATCGAATTCCGAAAGCCCAGCACATTCCTCACATCGATCTTCCAATTGACAGGCTTTACCCCTACAATTGGAACAAACGGTGTGAGGATCGATAGAGGCCTTCGGAAGACGCCTAGAACAGTCCCTAGCGCTACACTGCCTGTACTTGGGGACTTGAGTAGGGTCAGACATCTTGAATTAGTCAAAGGGGGAAATCCAAAATCTATCCAAGTCGTCAACAAATAATCCAAAATCTAATCAATGAAAGCTTGATAAGTATTGATGATAACTCCTGTACAGCGAAAGCTAATAACTAGAGAGAATACATCACCAAATAGCGTGAAAATCAACTCCAGAAACAACAGCGTATCAAGTAGGTCTTGCCGGTGGCACGACAGAGAGAAAATTGGTTCTTTGTTGACAAGAAGTACCTGAGTACCTACTCGACAGATGGCGCTGTTGTTGTACACCCCCACCTGTATAGCGATCGCTGGCGTATCCCGCCCGTAGGTTTTTTCTGTCGGGCAGCAGAGGTGCAGCTACATGATCACCGGGTAAGATTAATATTGAAAATTTGCTTTTCTTTGTCAAAACCCATTTTTTGAATGGTTCCAAATCAAAAGGTTTTGAATTCAACCTCATAAACTATTACCTACTACTCTCACCAAGATGTTCCAGATCTGTGTTAATATTAATAACTAAATCCTTTGATATCTAATCTACAGGCTGTACTATTTTATTTTCACCCAACAACTATTTACTGTATATGGAACAACAAAACCCAACATAGATTCCAAAATAGTTATGCCCATCAGAAATTCATTCTCTAATATCAAATATGACAATAATGTTAATTGTAAGATTCATAAATAAGTGCCTTAACTCGTAAAAAATCAAAGGTCATAATATTATGAGATTCATAAATACTGGTAAGGGCCATAAGTCTTAAAAAATCAAAGGGCATAACATTGTGAGATTCATAAATAGGTGTCTTAAGTGTTAAAAAATCCAAGGCCATAATAATATAAATCTTGAAAGTCTTGAAATTATATCAAGACCCAAGACTATATTTTCTATCTAACAACTGTATTCTAAATTTAAAGTTAAGTGGTAAAGAATGTATAATAAGGGTTTGTACCTGTATACAGACTTAAAAGCACAGAAACATTTTCTTAACTAAGACACGAAAACACAATATAATGCAATTTTACATACTTTGCTTTACATGCACAATAAGAAAAACATACCAAAGGTACACCATAAACATTAAAAATATAAAAAATATAAATACTGTACATACAAAAAGAATCTTAATACAAAATAAAAACCACAAACAGGTAAAATACCAAGTCTTACTTTAGACTCCTGGAGTTCCATATAAATAGAGAGATTACTCCTCTTACAAAAACAAAGAAAAAGGCAGTATTCATCATTAGATGACCAGACGGCATGCCAGGACCAGCCTCACACGTGTTTGGGAACTGTCTTAGTTCTGGGCGGGTTTCATCTGTGTACAAATACGTTTCACCAACCCACCAATATGGACGGTCGCCCTTGAAAGCCCTGAAGTCAAAGATGAAAATCAATATCACAAAGTAATTGTAATTCACTATCCATACATTACTTGATATGAATGAAATAATACAAAAAAGGAAAACTTCTAGACCTAAGCATTTTTATTAAAATTTTCAATGTCCATGTTTTTAAACAACAGACAAACATACAACTCTGGACTCTATGACTTCTATCTATCTAAAGCTTTACTGATATTATCTATTGGTTTCAATGAAACTTGTTACAAGAATAATAAATTTTAAAAGAAGTATAGAATTACAGAAGAATAGTCTTTTAGAAATCTAAAATCAAAAGAAAAGCCAAAACAATAACATTTTGTATTCAGTGCTTATATAAAGTTTACAAAACTTGTTTGCTCACTATTATATTGTAAATCAATATGCTAGTGTGTATATAATCCAAATGGTGTTTTGTTTTTCTCTTCCTTTTATGGGTATCATAAGAAACTCAGAACTTGTCCAATACTGTACAGTAATCCCTTGCCATACTGTATTTCATCTATCACTCCCTCAGTACATTGCAGATTTAAAAATATATTATATGCATACCTCTATTGCAAGCTCCTCTTTATATTGCAGGTTTCTAAGGGCCGATAAGTTTGATATTTTTCATAGTCTAATTGATTTTTATAAATAGTAAATTTTGGGCTTATAATTAATTAATACAGTGAATTACAGTACCGTAATACTCCATATAGTCTTGTAACACTTGCAATCTCTCATGTTGCCTGAGCACCCAATTTCCATCCAATAAAAATATTTTTTCATGTATCCCGTGTATCATGGGAATTCCTTTTTTGAGACCAAATCATAATAAAATAACCTCTTTTCCTCCACCTCTTTATCCCATCTTCTAATTCATTAAGTTAAAAAAGCAAAAGAGAACGATGATAAAAGTATCGTAACCAAACGAAAAACAGTGTTTTGTTATGAATAACCAATCTGGATAACAAAAGCTTAAGTTGAAAATGACCGATATATTATTACATTAACCCTTTTACCCCCAAAGGACGTACTGGTACGTTTCACAAAAGTCATCCCTTTACCCCCATGGACCTACCGGTACGTCCTTGCAAAAAAATGCTATAAACATTTTTTTTTTCATATTTTTTATAATTTTTTGAGGAAATTCAGGCATTTTCCAAGAGAATGAGACCAACCTGACCTCTCTATGACAAAAATTAAGGCTGTTAGAGCAATTAAAAAAAAATATACGTACTGCAAAATATGCTGGGAAAAAAATAACCCCCTGGGGGTTAAGGGTTGGAAATTTCCAAATAGCCTGGGTAAAAGGGTTAATACCTAAAATATTGGAAGAAACCATCAATAATTTCCTAAGCATTTTAATGAAGCATCATAAAGAGAAAGACTAAACCCTTATCTCAAGGAGATAGTTTTAAGCTAATACATACCATTTCAAAATCAAATTCGACCACTCGACCAATATGGCTGCCCATAATGCACGTGCTCCTAGTTCAATTTTTAAACCAGCAATAATGGGAAAGAAAAATGTGAAGATCTCTCGATTATCACCAAATACAGATGCTTGTACAAAAAAAGATTCATGTGATTGCAACCTGTAATAAAGATAAATGCATTTAGTAAATATAAAATGGAAAATACCATTACACAGTTTAAAGATTAATTCAATTCCTGGTAAAACTAGATAAATGACCCAGTACGTAATTTTCCCAAAACTTAAACAAACTTATCATTTTTGCAAACTCTTTGCAGTATTTTCAACTACCGTACACTTGACAAGGCAAATCTTTCATACAATTATGACCTTTACTATGAACACTGTATTCATGAGGATCAATGTCCTACCCCACGCCCATGACCTCTTTTTTTCCGAGTACAGTAATTTCCTTTACCAGTAGTTTTCACTTTTAAAACAAATTTTAAGTTATTTGTAAATTTCGTAACTATACAAACCTGAGTCCTAAAACAAAAGTATGCTTTGAGCAAAGCTATATACAGTGTTGAAACTTAACAAGGTGGTGGTAGTTAGCTGAAGGGTGGTGGGTAAGAACCATCAACAGAAAGGCCTCTGGCCCTGACTTTAACCTTAAACCTAGGATTTGCAGGGTGGTTGAGGTGGGAAAGTGTAACTTGAAGGACTTGGGTTTGTATAGTTAGGAAAGATACAAATTAGTTTTAAAATTTGATTTGTTCATACACAAATACAAACTTTTGTCTTTTATTAGAAGACTCATCCTTAGAAGGAAGGAAGTCCCAATAACCAAAATGGTTGGTTTACTTTCATGTGGAGAATATGTTGTCAGAAATCTTGAGACAACTGCATCACGTAGCCTCAAGACCCAGTTAACCCAATAGTTAACCACATTCTCTGTCAAAAACTTGAGTGTCCTCGCACCTGAAAGAAGGAAAGAGAACAGCGTTTCCCTCCTCTTATTAGTGGAGAAGTCCTCGTTCTTGACCAGATTACCGACCGTGACCAACCAATAGTCCAGCCATGAGGCAGATTGCAAGGCACACTTTGCAACCTGCTCCATGTTGGCAGCATCCGCAGCAGAAAACTGGACAGGAAGAGTTGTCAATTTCTCCAAAGGTGCCTGGGTCAACAAAACAATCGCTGAATCCAGTGGTAGGGAGGAAGGATCGTCTCCCACTACCTCATAGTACTTCCTCTGACTTACGTAAGGAGGAGGAAGTAACCTAGAGGAGTCTACCGAACGAAATGAGTGGGAGGAACCAGCCACTTGGGCATAACCTCTCTCCTTTGCTGCCTTAACTCCCCTTCCTCATAGTAAAGCTACCTAGGGTCTGAAGGGTTTAGGAGTGCCAGAAAACTGGTCCAGGATCGTATCTATGCCCTCGATAGGGACGTTATCAGGTTATTCAAGGTTAATAACCTTCCTGATGCAAGCCAGAACTTTCAAAAAGATCAGATCAGAATCTTTTTGCTCTAAAGAGGTGAAACTCGGGCGGTCGTCAAAAGGTTCCTCTCCTGATATAACACCCATAGTAGCCAAGGGAGGGTGAGGGTCGTCAATGAAAAACCTTTTGGAAGCCAAATGAACTCTCGGTTGAAGGCCTCTATGCCCAGGTCTTGCGTTAGTGGCTGAAATGGGAGACTGTTCCCCTTGAGTCTGACGTTCATCCATACAATGCCAGTCCTTGGATAGAGTCTTCGCGTCTTTTCTCTCTTGACTGAATCTCAAATTTACCCAAGAGAGGATTCCTCTCTCCTGATTGATTCCGTTGGTTTAGGAACCATGGAAACAACTCAGAGAGAGGTATCCTTAGATCGAGTTGAAGGATTTTTCCGGCCCTCGATCCTAACAGGCTTCAAGCGCTCAGTGCAAGAGTTTGCTCATACCTTGGAGCTCTCTGGGTAACAGAAGGCAGAGGAAGTAATGGCGCTCTTGCTAGGCTAGATTGCCTAGGGTCAGAAAAATCTCTAGATCCCTTAGGTGAATCTAAAGGAATGATGGGAACTTTTGCTGCTGCTATCGGAGGATTGTTGTTAGAGATGCCCATCTCTTGTTTAAGCACTTTCACCAGGTCTTGAAACCAAGGGCCATCTTTGGCTAACAAGTTACCTGATGGTTCAACATCCCTGCGTTTAGATGGTTCAGATCGAGCTGGCCATATAGAGGGGAGGGGTGGGGGGAACATCTCAACCCTCTCCCAGGTGAGCTTTTGCAGGGTGAACGACTGCCACAAGAGGTTAGTTGGCAAAACAAGATGGTACGCTCACTAATCTCAACCCTAGGATAGCAATCGCTAGAGTGCTTAGCAACCTCGTTTCCCTTACGAGAATCATGTTTCCTCGCTTTCAAAGGATCTCCCATACTTCTCGCTGGAAGTAAAAGCATACGACGATGCGTGGAACTTCTCCGATTTCGGCGGCAAAACCAGATCCTGTCCGAGAGTGTCAAGGAAGGGGGCTCTCTTGCTCACCTGTTTTCCCGAAGGAGAAAGGCACAATGCTTCCCTTACCCGAGGGGAGAGGAATGACAGGGGGCTGAGCACTTACGCTGCTGCAGCAAGACAGGTGTAAACTCCAGAGTTACCTGTCTCACCGACCTCATGCAGGACTGGTCTCGTGAAGCGTTAAGTGCTTCGCTGTGCCCAGCAGGCATGATGACGAAGCGGAGGGGCAGATGGAAACCCCCTCCCTCCTTCGTCATCCAGCTCCGAAAAGCTGTACTCTGACGGACTAGAGTGTGGTATGGACAATCCAATACCTTTCGGTGGATACCGCACGGAGGAGACCACTTAGAGGAAGATCTTTCTTCTCGCAAGCATAAGGAACGATCCTTACCTCTCCCTCCAGATGATAGATCTCCTCATGGACGAGGGAGCTGTCACTCAGAAGGGAGGGTTGGAGAAGATCTCTCGTCTCGCAAATACGAGGATTAATCAACTCCTCCTTCCTATGGTGCATTGCCTCGCGGACAAGAGAGCTGCCGTTCAGAAAGGTGCGTTGCATCCTCCTTCCTTGAAAAGTCAGACAACGCAACACTGGAAGGTGAGCCTTCCACACTGGAAGGTGAGCCTTCCAGTCATCCAGGTTGCTTCTCCTCCCTTCCGGTGAACACGGCATGAAGATTAGCTCCCCAAACAACTTCTGGAACAAAGCCGAAGCTTGTTCCCGAGACTTGATGATTTCGTGACAAGTCACTTCAAGAAGTGCTTGTCTTCAACTGCTCCTGTCCACCCGCAGAAGCAGGGGGGACGATGGGGAGAGCAGATGAAGAGGACTCAGTGCTCGAGTGCGACGCACACCCAACCGTATGACCTCCTGTAGCTTCTCCTTTGACAGAGGACCAGTTAACACCAAGGAGAGCAAAAGCAGATAAACAGTATCGTCTCAAGAGACTTCACCGCGGAGGACTCTCTTACTGCTCTTTTAGGGGAGGCAATGTGAGGAGACTCCACACAAGGTTGTCCCGGCATTACAAGACTGCCACTCGTACTTGACCGGTCTTCGGAGGAAGCCGGTCGAGCAGAGTTAGTGTGGAGAAATCGAGCCAGAGGAGAAAAAAGGCGAGCCTTATTCCCTTTCGGGGAAGATTTTTAAAATATTTTATTGTTAATTTCTTCCCATATCGTTTATTTATTTCCTTATTTCCTTTCCTCCCTGGGCTATTTTTCCCTGTTGGAGCCCTTGGGCTTATAGCATCTTGCTTTTCCCACTAGGGTTGTAGCTTGGCCTTCTTCTTTTTCCGCCTAGTAAAACTCAACCACTGGGAGGGCGACCACCCCTGACACACACTACAAGGAAACTCCTTCGTGCTTGAGTGACCTCAGCACGGAGGGCAGAGACCGTGAAGATATGTCTCGTCGACGGGCATGAAGGTGCCACACAGCTACCCTTCCAAACCTGCACAGTTGATTCTTACGGGCAAGCACACCTGAAAAGAAAAAGCAAAGATATTAGTTCCAACCAGTTTAGTTTAACGGGAGAGTGAGACATGTCTACACTCTACCGAGCCGAAATAAAAAGTGACAGTTAGTCACCAGGGGTGGTGGAAGCAGGGGTAAACATACCCACCGCTAACTAGCAGTGGGTAGTTAAACCTTATTTAACTTTGTTTTGACTAGATTTCAGCTTCGCCGAAATAATAATGCACTTTTAAAGAGTTTAAGGTTGGTATTTTGCACCGGGATAAATAAGATGCACTGTAGTAGGTTGACCAGGGCACCAGCCACCCTTTGAGATACTACAGCTAGAGAGTTGCTGGGTCTTTCAACTGGCCAGGCAGTACTACATTGAATCCTTATCTCTAGTTACTGTTCATTTTCCCTATTCTTTCACACCCACACCGAATAGTCTGGCCTATTGGCAAGCAGCTCTTCTAGGAGAAGGACACTCCAAAATCAAACCATTGTTCTCTAGTCTTGGGTAGTGCCATAGCCTCTGTACCATGGTCTTCCACTGTCTTGGTTTAGAGTTCTCTTGCTTGACGTTACAATCGGGCACACTATTCTATCTTATTTTTCTTCTTCTGGTTTTGTATAAGTTTTTTATAGTTTATAGAGGAGATATTTATTTTAATGTTGTTACTCTTCTTAAAATATTTTGTTTTTCCTTGTTTCCTTTCCTCACTGGGCTATTTTCCCTGTTAGACCCCCTTGGCTTATAGCATTCTGCTTTTCCAGCTAGGGTTTTAGCTTATCAAGTAATAATAATAATAGTATTAATAATAATAATAACAAGAATAATAATAATAGTGATAAGAACTGTACATATAGTGTATTACAGTAATATACACTACAGTATTAGCGAGTATTGTTGGATAGGAACAATAGTGTTTTGATATTGCAGTATGTGTATAAATGTGACAATGACTCATGTTATGTGTAGTCTTACTATGTATGTACAGTACACTTGTGTACAGTTACTAAAGTTTTCATACAGTAATATAATACTTATACTGTGATAGAAGCCACATAAAAGCAATATAGTACACTACAGTGGATTACCTAGTGTGTTATTCAACCACGCATAGGAAACGGGCAGCGAGTTGGTAGAATACGAGTTGGCCCACTCTAGAGCAGCGAGTTTGTAGGTTATGAGTTGACCCACCCTAGAACTGTGAGTTTGTATATTATGAGTTGACCCACCCTAGAACTGTGAGTTTGTAGGTTATGAGTTGACCCACCCTAGAACTGTGAGTTTGTAGGTTATGAGTTGACCCACCCTAGAACTGTGAGTTTGTAGGTTATGAGTTGACCCACCCTAGGGCATCAGGATTTGCAGAGTCTCGCCTGAGAGCCGACTGTAAGGCTGATGACAACACTCACAGGGGAACAGACCGTAGGAACTCTATAAAGCGACAGCACAATCAGGCATTGTGTCCATAGTGAATTTACGGGATCGGCAAGACATTGATGGTTAGACGTCCCTTCATACTAGGCAAAGGCAAAACCTTCCTTCGACAGAGCACATCGTCATCTGAGGATTGATAACCTCCTTAGGATTACAGTACTTCATCACAATGCCACAATAACAAGGGATTAAACAGGAATGCTATCCAACAGGTACAAGAATGTGGATATTGGCAGGCTTTCCCCGAAAACTGTCCCACAGTTATAGCTATCAGGGAACAACTGCAAAACCTCCTTCTTGATGTTCTTTGCACACAACTATCTACCGACAAATTCCTCTAAAAGACTAAAAGAAAAGCAAAGGATTAAAACAGCCAGTTGAGAGTGCCAAAAGTACGTTTGTAATATCTGGGAACTCAGTGGGAGGTCGGTGCTTATCCGCCACCCTCCGGTAACTACAATACCTCCACCTAGGTTAGGTTTTAACAGCCGTAACCAGCTTCACTGAAAGCATGCTCATACTTAAGGATGAAGGTTTGTATATGTGTAAGAAGAAATCACCAATTGTGGAGATCTCCATACAAAGGGTCTAAGTCCACTCCTGCAAAACAACATGTTTGCTAAATTGCAGCCAAAGAAAAAGTAATTGTTCTGCCAGGTGAGTAGTTGGTATCTATCACCACACTAACCACCAACACTTTAACTACCTCTATTATCAAGAAAGTTTGCACACTAAGAATACTCTATAAAAAACAAAGGTACTGTATGTATATATTAACAGAAGGAATTACGTTTCTTAAATGAACCTACATTCAATGGGATTGCCAACTATCATGGTAAGAATAATGAGAGAAAAATGTTACACTGGACATGTCTTAGAAAAGTTTCTCATAGCTGAGACAACAATAATATATAAAACAAAATTAAAGGTAAGAGAATTCTATACATATAGAAAGAATTTCCTTCCTTACTTGTCTTGCAGAAAAGATATAGTTTCAATGCTCTGCAGGTTCAGCTGATCGCCAATCCTCAACTCTTCTACCACATCTTCCGAGCTCTCCATGCTGCACCTTGAAAATAATTCCTGAATTACAATAATACAGTGAAATATACAGTGAAAGCAAATGGAAGTGCAAAATATATCTCACGGAAATAATGTATTAATAAAATTATCCTAAAAAAAAAAAATGCTTTTCAAATAATCACAGATTTAAAACAAAAATCTAACTACAAACTTGAGTCCTTTCATAAAATAATTTATAATGAGGTGTGAGTAGTTACTGGAGGGTGGCAGAAAAGGGAAACTTAAAGGACTCTGGTTTTTATAGTTAAAAAAAATGCACACTTTTTAAAATTGTGTGATTTGTTCCTACATGATACAAACCATCCTTTAATATGAAGTTTATCCTGAGGGAGGATATCCCAATAACCAAGCAGGATAGTTTAAAATCCAGGGATGTCAAAACACTCGGACACAAAGAGGTGTCGACTCCCCCCTATTAACACCCTGAGAAATGATTCTCAGGATAGTACAGTATGTTGTCTTAAATGTAAATTTAATTGAAAGTAATGGGTTTATACACCCCTGTCCATCCTCCCTCTCACAAAGAGGATGGGGGAGAATACTTCCAAATATATTCCTTGGAACAGTTGGTCAGCGTGGAATTCTACCTACATTAACATCCGATCGAGCAAATAATGGAACAGCTGCACCCCAAGAGAGGAAAGAAAACTAAAATCTTATACAATTTTTATTTTTCCTAGCTATACAAACCCGAGTCATTTATGTGGGTTACTTCTAGTTTCATTTTCTACGACCAGACAATCAAAAGAAATTGGTTTGATTGCATCATGCTTCGTTCCTGCTCGACAAAAGATTACTAATTAGAGACACAGGTTTCTTGACATTCTTCCCTTCTACTATACAATTCCTTGCTAGACTTTCTTAATACTGTTCATTGGAAAAAAAAAGTTATCCTGCAACTCCTAACTTCCCATTTCTTCTAACAAAACCTCGAAGTATGACTTAGTTTTCTACATGCATAACAATAATCAATAATCATAACTTTTCCATGCACTGCTATTACTAAAACTGCTGTTACTACATTATATACTACCTTACAAAAGCTAAATTTTCTTCTTCCTATCACTTAAATTATGAGCAAGACTGTACTCGTCTACCAACTTCGTTGCACCAGTAAAAGATTTTTCACGTGTATCTTCTATATATTGTATAACTTAATATCTGGGGATATGTTATCTATGAAGTTTTCTACTAAAACTACGTTCTTGAGATCATTAAAATTATCAACTTCAGCAGAAGTTAACCAATAAAAAATCAATCCTTTTCAACTTCTTTCCATACTCTACATACATGGTGAGCTCATCCTTTCTCAAACTTCTAAATTTCTTCCAGTACATAAAATACTTCCAATAGTGCCGAAAAGAGAGTAGAAAAATTGGATGTAAATACTCCCAATGGTGCTCAAGAGGTTAAAGGCTGAATTGGACCATTTCTTAACCTATAGTTAATTCTAATAGTCATACCTTCTCCATCATAAGGGTCAATACTCTAAGAATTCGAGAAATTTTTATTCCAGCTGTGACCATTGTGGAATGATCTTCCTAATCAGGTAGTTGAATCGGTGGCAAAAGTTCAAACTTGCCGAGAATACTTTCATGTTGAATATGCTGACATAAGTCTCTTTTATAATCTTATTAGGAAAAATCTATTTTAAAGTTGGTACTTTTCTTAAAATATGTTATTTTAATTGTTCATTACTTCTTTTGTAGTTTATCTATTTCCTTATTTCCTTTCCTCCCTGGGCTATTCTTCCCTGCTGGAGCCCTTGGGCTTATAGCATTCTGCTTTTTCAACTATGATTGTAACTTAGTAATAATAATATTTAAACTAGTTCCAGCCACTGAACTTTCCTTCACTGGCATCAATCAAAGTAAATATTCCATTGCCTTTGATACAATACAGCAGAGGCCACAGATCTGAAACCGGTCTCATTGAGGATAAAATGGAGCCACTAGAGTCATGCTGTGTTTGCAGACGCTATAGACTCTTTATTACAGCGGCATTGTAAATGTCTCTTGCCTCTGCCATTCATGAGTAACCTTAAAACCTTTAAATCATGTAAAATGTAATAAACATGGACAGATCTTGATTCAACCAGTCCTGTAACAAGGCATTCACCTTCTTACTATGTTAAAGGATCAGGAACAGGGGAGCAAAACACCTCTATTTATTGTGACGCCGTAAACATGTCCAAGTCTGGTCTTCCCACCAATTCCAAATACTGTATCTAGAAACTCCCTGGGATAACTGACGAGGATCGTCCCACTAATTCAGTGGTTTAAGTTGGTTTCCCACCCTGGAATACAAACTGTACTGTATCCCCTGTTCCAATTCCGACTGAGATTATGTTGGAAAGCTCTCCTCTTTCAGTAAGCCATCTTAACAAACTTCTCTGAAGATGCCTTTTTTCTAGCAATCTTATCCACATCAAAACTGGCATTAACCTCATCATCTTGAAATATTTCAGCAAAATAAATAAAAGACAAGTTCTTTTCCAAACAGCAATATCCAAAAATGAACTGTTATCATCATTCCCAAAAATAAAATCCTTTGTTAGAATCAAGAGAGATTGGTCCAAAAAGACCAGAGATCCCAACCTTTCCAACCACAGGAGTGCCCACATTTGTTAAACTTAAAATCCTTCAAACAAAACGGATTGGAAGACATAGGGATCATTCAATAGGTCAGGATCAGGCTTTCCCAAACCTGATAAAATGGGGAAAACCTTCCTCCTACAGGGATCTATTAGGAAAGACTATCATTGAGATTGTCTACTAGTTAGAGTAAAATACTGATGGCCTACCATGTTATGTAAGAAATCCATTGGAGAGAAAATAAAATATGAAAAAAATAAGTTTGAGACAGTAGTTACAGGCTGATTGGAAAAACTGGGTTTTGAGGAAACAATATGTTGGACCCTGGAATCCGTTGTTGCCACCACATTATCAATTCTAATCTTATTGAATGCAGGCCCCAAAATAAGGAAAGAAATCAGTGTTTTTGTATATTAAGACATTGTCCCAACCATAGAAGAACACACTTGTTCCCTATGCTTAACCCCAAAATTCACAAAGGTTGCTGCAGCCTTGCAAGATCCATCTAGAATAGTTGATCGAAACAAGTTAGATAATCCCAAATAACATGATGATCCTCATGAAATGCAAACTTTGTTTGTTTCAGAACGTCTTGCCTATAGCAAAACACGGGCTCTTGCTATGAGGCAGCCCGTAATACGCAAACTTCTCTTCTAAAAGAGCAACTACAAAGGAGAGAATTTCAAGTCTTGTTTATTCCCAACTTTATCAATATTTCTTCAATTACAGTGCCTTAAAAAATCTGTATTAAAGATTTTTTTTTTGTTTACATCAAGAATGGGTTCACGAGAATGAATTAAATCTTGTTCAAAAAGATTAACTAAGTGATTTGTTTTACAAATTACAGATAGCATTTTGAGGGAGAAAAACATTTAACACTAAAGAGGAACTGAATTAGCTTTTCTTTGTACTTGGGATAATAATTTTTTAACTGTGTATATAATTTTTGGAAAACTGTGGCGTTATCGTCATCTTAGTAGACCATCAAGAGACATACATACATACATATACCAAGGCACTTTCCCGGCCCCAATTTTGGGGGGGTAGCCAACATCAAACAAATGAAACAGAAAAGGGGGACCTCTCCTCTCTACGTTCCTCCCGGCCTGACAAGGGACTCAACCGAGTTCGGCTGGTACTGCTAGGGGTACCACAGCCCACCCTCCCCCGTTAAATCCACCACAGATGAAGCTTTATAACGCTGAATCTCCTACTGCTGCTACCTCCGCGGTCATCCAAGGTGACTGGAGGAAGCAGCAGGGGCCTACTGGAACTGCGTCACAATTGCTCGCCATTCATTCCTATTTCTAGCATGCTCTCTTGCCTCTCTCACATCTATCCACCTATCACCCAGAGCTTCCTTCACTCCATCCATCCACCCAAACCTTGGCCTTCAAGAGACGACTTAGAAAAAATAAGCAGTATCAGAACTTACCTTACACAAATCATTTGGATACCTTACAGAAATAAGATTCCTTATCAGAGTTTAGCTCTTCCTCTGCACCACTATTATTATTACTAGCTAAGCTACATCCCTGGTTGGAAAGGCAAGATGCTATAATCCCCAAGGACTCCAACAGGGAAAAAATAGCCCAGTCAGGAAGGGAAATAAGGAAAATAACTATATATATGAGAAATAGTGAACAATTAAAATAAAAAAATTTAGAATCAAAACAGATATCTCATATATAAACAATAAAAAGACTTAGGTTAGCCTGTTCAACATAAAAACATTTACTGCAAGTTTGAACTTCTAAAGTTCTACCGATTAAACTACCAGAATAGAAAGATCATTCCACAACTTGGTCACAGCTGGAATAAAACTTCTAGAATACTGTGTAGCAATGAGCCTCATGATGGAGAGGATGGTCAGAATTATGAAAAATGTTATTTTCATTAGTAAAATAAATTTTTGAATATACTTACCCGATAATCATGTAGCTGTCAACTCTGTTGCCCGACAGAATTCTACGGAAGGGATACGCCAGCGATCGCTATACAAGAGGGGGGTGTACTCACAAGCGCCACCTGTGGCCAGGTACTGCAGTACTTCTTGTTGACACCACTTCAATTTTTCCTCGGTCCACTGGTTCTAAGGGGAGGAAGGGTGGGTCAATTAAATCATGATTATCGGGTAAGTATATTCAAAAATTTATTTTACTAATGAAAATAACATTTTTCAATATTAAACTTACCCGATAATCATGTAGCTGATTCACACCCAGGGAGGTGGGTGAAAACCAGTGTACATGTATATCAAGAAGCTAAGTATCCCGTATTTCATATTATCAGTTATTCAAAATAACAATGAAATTACAAGTACCTGGTAAGGAAGTCGACTTGAGCCATTACTCTGCCTTAAATAAGTTCGTCTTCCTTACTGAGCGCAGCGTTCCTCTTAGGAGGCTGAACAACTCTAAGGTGCTGAAGTATCAAGGGCTGCAACCCATACTAAAGGACCTCATCACAACCTTTAACCTCGGCGCTTCTCAAGAAAGAATTGACCACCCGCCAAATCAACAAGGATGTGGAAGGCTTCTTAGCCGACCGTACAACCCATAAAAAGTATTCAAGAGAAAGGTTAAAAGGTTATGGGATTATGGGAATGTAGTGGCTGAGCCCTCGCCTACTACTGCATTCGTTGCTACGAATGGTCCCAGGGTGTAGCAGTACTCGTAAAGAGACTGGACATCTTTGAGATAGAATGATGCGAACACTGACTTGCTTCTCCAATAGGTTGCATCCATAACACTCTGCAGAGAATGGCTCTGTTTGAAGGCCACTGAAGTAGCCACAGCTCTCACTTCATGTGTCCTTACCTTCAGCAAAGCAAGGTCTTCTTCCTTCAGATGAGAATGTGCTTCCCTAATCAGAAGCCTGAATAGTAAAAAACTGAGTTCTTAGAACTTGGAAAAGAAGGTTTCTTGATAGCACACCATAAGGCTTCTGATTGTCCTCGTAAAGGTTAAGACCTTTATAGATAGTACCTAAGAGCTCTAACTGGGCAAAGTACTCTCTCCAGTTCATTCCCCACCAAGTTGGACAGGCTTGGGATCTCGAACGACTTAGGCCAAGGACGTGAAGGAAGCTCGTTTAGCAAAAACCGAGCTGCAAGGAACATGTAGCCGTTTCAGATGTGAAAACAATGATCCTGCTGAAGGTGTGGATCTCACTTACTCTTTTAGCTGTTGTCAAGCACACGAGGAAAAGAGTTTTTAATGTGAGGTCCTAAAAAGAGGCTGATTGGAGAGGTTCAAATCTTGATGACATAAGGAACCTTAGGACCACGTCTAGATTCCAGCCTGGAGTGGACAACCGACGTTCCTTTGAGGTCTCAAAAGACCTAGGGAGGTCCTGTAGATCTTTGTTGGTGGAAAGATCCAAGCCTCTGTGGCGGAAAACCGCTGCCAACATACTTCTGTAACCCTTGATCGTAGGAGCTGAAAGGGATCTTACTTTCCTTAGATATAACAGGAAGTCAGCAATCTGGGTTACAGTGGTACTGGTTGAGGAAACTGCATTGGTCTTGTACCAGCTATGGAAGACTTCCCCTTGAGACTGATAGATTCTGAGAGTGGATGTTCTCCTTGCTTTGGCAATCGCTCTGGCTGCCTCCTTCGAAAAGCCCCTAGCTCTTGAGAGTCTTTCGAAAGTCTGAAGGCAGTCAGACGAAGAGCGTGGAGGTTTGGGTGTACCTTCTTTACGTGAGGTAGACGTAGAAGGTTCACTCCTAGAGGAAGAGTCCTGGGAATGTCGACCAGCCATTGCAGTACCTCTAAGAACCATTCTCTCGCGGGCCAGAGCGGAGCCAACCAACGTCAGCCGTGTCCCTTTGCGAGAGGAGAACTTCTGAAGTACCCTGTTGACAATCTTGAACGGCGGGAATGCATACAGGTCGAGATGGAACCAATCCAGCAGAAAAGCATCCACGTGAACTGCTGCTGGGTCTGGAATCGGAGAACAATACAACAGGAGTCTCTAGGTTATCGAGGTAGCGAACAGATCTATGGTTGGCAGACCCCACAGGGCCCAAAGTCTGCTGCAAACATTCTTGTGAAGGGTCCACTCTGTGGGGATGACCTGACCCTTCCGGCTGAGGTGATCTGCCATGACATTCATACCGCCCTGAATGAACCTCGTTACCAGCGTGAGCTTTCGATCTTTAGACCAGATGAGGAGGTCCCTTGCGATCTAGAACAACTTCACGAAAGAGTCCCTCCCTGCTTGAAGATGTAAGCCAGGGCTGTGGTGTTGTCAGAGTCCACCTCCACCACTTTGTTAAGCTGGAGGGACTTGAAGTTTATCAAGGCCAGAAGAACCGCCAACAACTTGCAATTGATGTGAAGTGTCCTTTGTTCCTGATTCCATGTTCCCGAGCATTCCTGTCCGTCCAAAGTCGCACCCCAGCCCGTGTCTGATGCGTCCGAGAGGAGAAGGCGGTCGGGTTTCTGAACAGCCAAAGATAGACTTCCTTGAGAAGAAAGCTGTTCTTACACCACGCGAGAGAAGACCTCCTCTCTTCGGAAACAGGAACTGAGACCGTCTCTAGCGTCATGTCCTTTATCCAGTGAGCAGCTAGATGATACTGAAGGGGGGGGGGGGGGGAGGTGGAGTCTCCCTAACACGATGAACAGGGCCAGCGATGAAAGTGTCCCTGTTAGACTCATCCACTACCTGACTGAGCATCGGTTCCTTCTCAGCATGCTCTGGATGCATTCTAGGGCTTGGAATATCCTTGGGGCCGACGGAAAAGCCCGAAAAGCTCGACTCTGAAGATCCATACCCAGGGAGACAATGGTCTGGGATGGGACGAGCTGAGACTCCTCAAAATTGACCAGGAGGTCCAGTTCCTTGGTCAGATCCATAGTCCATCTGAGAATCTCCAGACAGCGACGACTTGTGGGAGCTCTTAAAAGCCAGTCGTCTGACGGAGCCGGACACAAGATCATGGTACTGCTGCACAGTCTGTGAACTGTCAACCATGGGGAAGCGAGGAAGTACAGTGACAACCCGAAGCTGTCTAGACTGTCTGGGTCGTACAGACAACTCCTTATCGGGTTGCTGAGGTTGCCGCACTGCGTCACAACAAGTCACTTCTGCTGGTTGTTGAACGTCTTCCCAGTGACACACTGACTCCGTAAACAAAAAAAAAAAATCCTCTAACAAGGACTAAGCTTGGACTGCATGTCTTGCAACACAGCTCAAGGTCTATGGGAGCAGGTGTGGTAACAGACGGGGTTAGCGACTGAAGTGGAACCATTACCTTCCCTGGGAGCATGTTATGCTTAAATAAAAGTCCATAGGAGGCTACGCAGCTAAAGGCTCCTCTCCAAATGACAGAGTCCTCAAGGGAATATCAGAAGGAGGGAGAAAAGAACTTTCTCATCTACAGGGACCATATCCAAGAAAAGCTAAGTTCTCTCAGTGAGGGTTTCACTGGTGCAAAAGCAGCAGACTAGAAGGCAACGTTATGAAACTGCTTGACAGTCTAGTGAGTTGGCAACAACCAAAGATGTGTGACTGAGAAGCATGCGGTAAGGTATGCAGAGCATGTTGTATGCAGAGCATGCTGTATGCAGAGCATGCTGTATGTAGAGCATGCTGTAAGGTAAGCAGAGCGTGTTGCATGGCGTGTAACATTTCTCAGAAATTCCATGACCAGTGCTAGAGTGAGTAATATCGCATTACCGTCCATTGAAAGTGCACGTGCCGAGGGAATTGATTTAGACTGTTTTGTTGATGAATTTGATAGCCGGCATGATAATCGTAGAATTAAGCTACACTAAATGTACTATAATCTACTTCACCTCAGGAAAGGGAAACTCGCCCTGTTGGCAACACTGCATTACTTCATGCATGCTTGCATGGGGTTTAATATCAACATAATATTACCTTACATTCATAACTCATGATTCATTTGTTTAGAAGATATTTTTGCCATATTTTGCGATTTGTTAAAAATATATTGCAAGGAATACATATATATTTTTATATAAGTAATACAAATAACCTCCATTATCATAATGTTTGTGTAGGCATACATGTATATGATTACAAATGCAAGTTATGAAAGTAATGAGGTGTTATTATTGTCATTTGTTATTCCCAAGTTGAATGGGAAGAAGCTCAAGTTGAGGAAAAAAAGGCAGATGCATGCGTTGAGGTGGCTGACTCATAGCATGAGGTTGCTGTCTCAAGAGTTGCGCTTGCTAAGGAGTTGAGACTCTTGCCTTGAGGAGGGTTTAGGTCGCTGCAGCGAGTGCTGAGGTGGCTGCCTCATTGATGGAAGAGGTTGTCGTACCTCAAGAGATTGTTCCCTCGCTGGTGGAACCGCAAGCGGAAGCGGAGGAAGTAAGGCATAAGACTCCTGCTCCCATTGCTGAGGTTGCCTTAAGGAAGGTTAAGGTTGCTGCACAACGCTGGTAACTGGCAACTCAGAACGCGGTAAGGTAGCCTGAGGAACCTCAACTTCGTACGCCTGGCAGACTGGACTGCGGTGAGGCGGAGCTCTCGCAGGAGGAGGCGGAGGTTGCTGCACACCGCTGGTAACTGGCAACTCAGAACGCGGTAAGGTAGCCTGAGGAACCTCAACTTCGTACGCCTGGCAGACTGGACTGCGGAGAGGCGGAGCGTTCGCAGGAGGAGGTGTAACCTTCTCAGCCTGAAACTCACGCATTAAGACCGCAAGCTGCGACTGCATGGACTGCAGCAAAGTCGTCTTGGGATCAACAGACGATAAGGTCTGTTGAGGCAAAGCCTTAATAGAAAATGAGGTCTGTTGAGGCATCGCCTTACCTCTCTTAGGAGGTGTGCAGTCACCTGATGACTGAGGAGAGTCAGAGCTAACCCAATGACTGCATCCGGGTTGTTGAACTCTAACTTCGTACGTCTGGCATAGGTCTGGACTTTACGTTTAAGAGGTCTTGAGACCTGAGACCAGCGTTTTCTCCCCGAAATTTCTTCTTCAGACGAGCAAAATAAGGGCTCAATCGTCTGCGGGTGGGAGTGACGGTCTCTTAAGACACGCCCGCAACCACCGAGGATACTTCTGTGCGCCGATCAAGGCCTGCCGAACCCTTTTGCCCTTCGACATTGCTTCTCCCCTGGGCTTGGGAGCTTGCAAGAGGTCCCGGACTGGGAGGACGACTGGCACGCACAGACGTACCCTCACGCACAACACTGACACACTTTGCGCTAATCACTTATCACTTTTGATTTTCTGTTTGCACTTATTTCACTGAACTCGAAACTTTAAGTGGTTTGTACCTGAAACACGCAATTCTATCCTTTCTCAAAAGTTAGTAATTGCGAAAACAGAATTACAATGTAACAGAAAAATCTAATGAAAGATAAAAAATTCAGTGGCTGGAAAGAGACTAAACACTAGATCAAATAAACTACGTTTAAAATCTCTCACCGCATAAAGCTTGAGAACAAGAAAAAACTCTAGAAACGTTTACCTTCTTCCCCTAAAGAGACTAGGGAGAAGAGCAAAAACGATAACAACGTTACTCGCTTGAACGAAACGTTTATCCTCCTCTTTCTCCCTCCGTCTCTATCTCTCTCTCTCTCTCTCTCTCTCTCTTGACTTAGAACCTGAGAGAAGAGCCCAATCATATATATCGTTAAAACATATTATTGTTAAAGGAAAATATTTCCCAAAATGAAAAGTTCCTTTATTAGAATTAAAACCATTAAGTTAAGAAAGAATGAACAAAACGCTAGACACGGTTACTCTTACTGCAACGTGACACCGTGAAAATTCTCTCTCTATCGTAACGATAGAGCGCAAGTTGAACGTTCTGAAACGTCAACAACTGCAGAGACAAAACAAAACGTTAGTTCAACTTTGAAAACAGTACGAGACTATCAAAGAAATTCTTTCAAAAACATTAAAATAGCATAATATGTTAACAGGTAAAACCGAAATGACGGGCTCAATGTTAATTAACTTCGGTACAAGAAAAGACCGCCTACTATTAGGAAAGGTCGAATATAAACAAATATAAAAATTAATTTTAATAATTTTATAATACAGTAAAAGGAAGTTAATCGAAGAGGCCTATAAAAGGCGGAGAGATATAAAATAAATCTATAACTTTTGTTAAGCAAAATTAAGAAAGAGAGTCTATACTCTCTTAGACACCAACACTTCCGTCTAAGGGAAGGGTCGGCCATTTAAAGGTGAAAGAGAGTTCATACTCTCTTCGTCACCATAATTAATCAAATTAATTCCAAAAGCTAGCTAAGCTAATAATAGAACTTCCTGAATAGCGAAAGCTGAAATCTTAGAGCAATACTTCACCAAAAACCGTGAACAAGACTCCAAAATTATAAGCGTATCCATGAACGTCTTGCCGGAAGCACGACAGAGGAAAAATTGAAGTGGTGTCAACAAGAAGTACTGCAGTACCTGGCCACAGGTGGCGCTTGTGAGTACACCCCCCTCTTGTATAGCGATCGCTGGCGTATCCCTTCCGTAGAATTCTGTCGGGCAACAGAGTTGACAGCTACATGATTATCGGGTAAGTTTAATATTGAAAAATCTTAGGCAATATGCATAACAAACTAATTGAACGATTGTGCCAGAGACTCGTTTCAGCAGCAGAGGTACTAGCACCTATGTTATCATTTCGAGCTTTTTGTAAAAGTTAATCCCTACAAGCTTCATTACAATTAAAATTGTGGTCAGGTAGCTGTTCACAAACACACACACACACAAACATACAGGGGGTAAAACATAACCTTCGTTGCAGAGGTAATAAAAAACATATAACCCGAAGGGAGTAGAAACTTGAGGTAGACAAGAAAACTGTAAAGACAAAGGAGCTGTGGTGTACCCAGGCCGAGGCTATTGCCATCAAGAATCATATCATCCTAATAATGTACTTGACATCCAAGCCCATAGAAATAAAAAATAAAAAAAAGAGAGGAAATTTTTGGGCTTTAGGATATACGTCGATATAAAACTGGCTTTAAGAATGAAGCATTATGAATATGAGGGGAGTTTCATAAAAAAAAATATTTTTTTTTTAGGTTCCAGTTTTGTGCTACTGTAGAGTACGAAAAATTAAAAAGATTTTTTAACTTTCAATGTGAATTTTCTGGTTTCCTTACATTGGTTGAAATACTTGAAAGGAAATCCCTTTACCTATCGAGTACTCTCGATATAACGTCTAATGTAATGATGCTTTATGCCATCAAAGTACTAGTTATTAATCAAATGAGGCTGCTGTATATCCTAAAGCTACTGTTATTGTTTAGGATGGGCCCATTACTTTGGGAGCAATATATAATTGAGGTGTCAGTCACTTATAGCAAATGAGTTATTCACGAGGACTTGTGGAAACTTATTTGATTTTCTGTAATACCATAATTAGTTAGTTTCTAACCAATTAACATTTCATAAATTGGATTGCATCTATGAATTTCGGATATATATAGCCCAGCAATGGGGCCTGTGAGGCCATTCAGCATCTACATGCTATTAGAGAAAATCCTGCAGTTTCACCATGAAGTATAAGTTAGAAGAGTTGGTCAGCAAGATGAAAGAAAGGAAGCAGGAAGGTAAAGTAAAAGAATATAAGGTAAGTAAAGCCCCCATGTAGTATCTACAGTACAAAATTGTGACCTGCGCTGACAGCACCACACCCCTTAAGTACAGTAGCTGTTAATTTATTCAATCCAATTTTTGCCTACAGAGGCTAATTTTTTTTTAACAATGGATGATGATTTGATGGGAAGTAAAATCACTCAAATAAATTTTAAATAATAAATAAGGACACCAAAAAACTTTCTATCCATCTGGAAGTGCAGTAACCCCTTTCACTGATCTGGTCTTGCTAAAATATTAATTTGCTGTAAAGAGATTTACCAAATTTTCTAATAGAGAAATAAAAATGTGCTTTCTGCTCAAGCTGCTATACCTTTATCATTAACAAATGGAGTACTTTAACATGAGCCAGGGGCTGCGCCCTTTACCAGTTAGGACATCATGTGCAAACTTGGGCTAGAATGATGAATTTATGTGAGTTTAGGATCTAAATTATATTACATTAAAGAAGATAAGAATGATATTCATCATTGTATTTCACTTTTATGAAGACCTACACCACCTCAGGTCTGGTAGGACCTGGTACCTCCTATTAGGTTAGGATATGACCCTGTGATTGGTCTTATTCTTATACTTTGATATTTGTGTGATGATTGCATTTTACCTACTGTTATCTTAGCATGCTTTTTTGATAATTCTTGCTTGTAAAATGAACTTTTGGGTATTGAGTAGGTATTATTGTACTGCAATACAGAGCAATGTATCCTAAGAAAAAAACTACTTTTTTCTATAGAAAAAATTCCGCTCTCTTCGAAAATGACTCTCGTTCCCGTCGCAAATGAATAGTTTCAGAAATATATATGTATCTATATCCTACGATAATGGGGGACCCCCAGTGGGAAATCAGGGTTTTGGGTGGGGAAAACATACTGGGGAAATGGTATATAATGGTAAAACAAGCCTTTTCTTCTCTATACATTACCTTCTTGGATGTATAATAAACGGAGGAAAAGACAAAACAGTATAAGAGGATAAACTTTGGAGGCGCCGTTGCAAAGGCTATGTCTCATGAAAAAATACGGTAATATTGAGCTGCGGCAATGTTAGCGTAACATGCTAACATTAGCAGTTTTTTCATTTATTTCTTGTCATTCTACGGTTCGCTTGTAGTCGCTCTCGTTCATTCGTTTGTACATACCAGGCTTCGACCTTCTGCGCATAATCTCCCACCCCCTGAGCATAGACTCCACCTCCACCAATAGGATTTCTTCTTCTCTAGCCGTCAAATTCAACTATTCGACTTCACCCGCTTTATTCAAGTATATGACTTGAACCAGTACAACTATTACCATCCCTTTTATGTAATACCCTCGTATTATTACGTTTGACCCCAGTATTACTAGTTTTGTTATCCGATACCTTATAAAATCACCTCATTTTATATTCCCATTAAATATTATCTATCATACACTCCATTTCATCTTGCTATATTACTTTTATACATTTTGTTATTACCTTGTCACTCCCAGATTTCACATAAATACTTGCTCTGGACAAGTTTCCCATTCTAGTTCATTTTTGTTTACTCTCTAGACTCCATTGCTTTTGCGTTAACCAATCACGAACCCATACGTATGGAAAGTGTTTGCACAGGGGAGTTAATATTTCCCTACCCCCACTTTCCAACAAACCCTTTTCAGTGGAAACCTTTGTCCAAGTCAGGTCTTTGTTAGTTCAAGTGACGTCTTTTTGATTATTTTAAGATGGAAGTTTTAGAAAATTGTAACGACTGCAGTAATCCATACTTGAAAGTATTTTGGTGAATTCCAATGTTGACAATTTTCTTAAATCTCGTAATGTAATAGACTAACTTTTACAGTGTTCCAAAAGCAGTACTAAACTAAGACAAAAAAAGTTAAGACTCCACAGACTCACAGTCACAACACCCCCGTGAACCACAAGTTTTGTCTTCGTGGTCATAAAAGTTGGTCATAAAAGTAAGTCATTAATTTCTTTAATCTTAATGTTTTAGTTTTACTATTTTGTTAGAATGCTCAGCTCAACATTACCGCTTACCAGTACATACGAGCTTGATTTTTTATTTTCGTGCGACCGTAAGCAAGCCAGTGGCAGAACAAGAACCATTATATTTAACGTTGCTAATGTTAGCGTAACAACGCATGTTAAGAGTAACATTGCTAATGTTAGCGTGTGCAGCTCAACATTACCGCTTGCCAGTACATACGAGCTTGATGTTTTATTTTCCTGCAAGCGTAGGCGAGCCAGTGGAAACAAGAACAATTATATGTAGTGTTGCTAATGTTATCGTAACGTGAAAATCTTGACAGAATATATATAACAGAAGACATTATATATATTGGGTTTGTGACCTGGGAACTTCTAGGTTAGGTTAGGTGGGTTTGTTAGGTTCTATACCCTTTTTGAACCTTTTAATATATTGTATAAAGGGTATATGGAAAAATACTTTAAAATACACATGCTAATATTATCGTAGCATTGCTAACGTTAGCAATGACATCGTAACGTTGGTAAACCTGTGTAACATTGGTAACGTTGCTAATGTTAGCGTTCGCAGTACATACGTGAGTGAAGTGACACGGAATTTGAATAAGTCATTATATTTAAACATTTTAACAGAATATATATAACAGAAGACATTACATTTAAACATTTTAACAGAAAATATGTTTACCTGTAGAAAATAACGTGATTTAACCGGTTTTCACCTTCATTTCATCCGTAATAATAGCAACCAGTACGGCTACTTAAAGTTAGTCGAATTGGTTGTTCTGTTTGTTTGCGGTTGAAATCCGGTCATATCACGTTATTTACTACAGGAAAACATAAATTTTCTGTTCGAAATGAGAATCTGTAATACAGTAAAACTTGACCATTGTGTACAACATTGGGTCACCGATATTTGTCCGCCAAAACATTCACCCACTCGGCTAATGTGCGTAGCGCAACATGTGCCCCTTGCCAGAACAGACAAGCAACAAACTAATGTTTGATTGCGAGCATAGCAAGTATCGGCGGAGTGAAGACCAGTAAATGAATTAGCGCTACTTCATTAACCAACATAATCGTATGTAAAATAAAATATGGGTGACGGTGTGACGGTCTGAACGATCCCCCGGTCTCAGAATTCTCCTTGACATTGTATAATGGTTCTTTCCGCCATTAGCTCGCTTCGCTCACATGAAAATAAAACATCAAGCTCGTATGTACTGGCAAGCGGTAATGTTGAGCTGCGCACGCTAACATTACAGGAAAATAAAACATCAACCTCGTATGCACTGGCAAACGGTAATGATCACGCTTGGGCAGATTATCAAGGAGAATTCCGAGACCGGGGGATCGTTCAGACCGTCACAACTGCGATAGGAAGGCTTCTTGTTTTTCATGCGAGCAGCAGACCTAGTAACCCAACGATCTACATATGTACTAAACTTTTTTTCCCATTGTCCTAAACATGATTTTCCCAATGGAATTCTCAAAAATGGTTATAAATAAGGGGTTAGGGAACACAAAAATGGGCAATTCGCACCAATAATGATGACCAGTAAGGTAAGTACAGAAATACCTTGATATTTCAAGAAATATGGGTCATAATTCAACCGAACTCTAAAAGCCTTATGTTCATATAATTCTAAACAATCTACGTTAACAACATTCCCAAAAAAAGGATTCCAATCTTGGTTAATATGATCACTCACAAAATCAGTGAAATCAAGACAGCTTGACACGAGTCCGTTTCGGGAACCAGAGTCCTTAAAATAGATTATCGGTGACCATGCAAACCAGCCATTACACTTGCTGTCAAGTTACTCCACCTATAAAATCAAGGAAAATTCGTCTAATAATATATTCATACATGTGACGCTCATATGGAGAAAACATAGAATAATTTTCTTACCTAATGAAGCCAACAAGATGTTCTTTATCTTAACTTTGAGCGACCAACTGAAGTTGAGAAAATGACAAGACACGCGCCTGCTTTCAGAGTCAAATATGCAGCCTTCGCTACAAATTCCAATTTCCAGAATGTAAACAAGATTCTTCTTCTTCTTCTTTTCCGATAAAAACTTATAATAACATTAATTTCATATTTTTATTTTCTTTTCAATTATACCCAATGGCGTAGCTAAGGAGGGTCAAAGGGGAGGGGAGGGGGCAGTTGCCCCCGCTGGGGAAAATCTTGCCCTCCCTGAGAGGTCTTCTTGCCCCCTCTCTCAGAATTTAAAGTTTTCATGTCGTTTGTTTTAATATCTCTACTGAAATGATTGCGACAAAAGTCTGTAAGTTATACAGAACTCTCAACACTGCTATCTAAATGTGTTATTTAATACACACTTGATGAGTCAGAAATCGTACAATAATGTGAAGAATTTTCTTCACTCTTCTTCTTTTAATCGTATTTTTAGCTCTCTTCTACTAATACTATAGCTACCCCTTAAACATTCTCTCCTACATCTAGTTTTCTTTAACGAAACATAGGGAGAACTAATCTAAACTTGTTGACAGTGGCGCACGCCATGCTCGTGACGTCACAGCGTAGATACGCACAACAGATGGCCTTAGTTGTAACCCCGGCGTATGTTGGTTCTTTCCTTAAACTACATGGGTCGAGATTAAATTCCTAAACTGCACATTTTATATAAATTCCAATAATGCTAAATTAATGCATCTTATATCTCTCAATACCAATTAAGGTTTGTTAATTTTAAGATGTATGCCCATCGTACCAGTCCATTGCTAATTAATCATTTTAAATATTAATTTTTAGCAAGCCAGAATAGGTAGGATTATTGTATATATAACCTCCCTCAGAGCAGCAAGATTTATCTGAGTATTTAGTACAAAATCCTGCCTCCTCTGCACTCCTTGCAAGAAAATATTGCCCTGTCCTGAAGTCCCGATATGGCATCCCCAATGGATTACCATGCGCATCAAGCTCTTCACCTGTCTGGAAAGGTGAAGCGAGGTGATCTCTTCGACCGTAGTGTCGAGCACATTCTACGAAAAGCTGCCCTGGCCTGCTGACCTGCCTGGTCATTGAACCCGGCCACTGCTGGCTCACCCCTCGCACCCTCTCTCCCAAAACGTGTCTCACCAACGAGTCCTGTTGCTGTCGGTCGGAGAGATTGAGAAGAAGAGGACCCTGATGTACTTAGTTACAACTACAGTGAGAATTCTTGGGGTGAGCCAGGCAAGAGTGCAGCGTGCCAATTAGTGCAACAACCAGGTCAACAGCTATCTCGGGCATAGGACTAAACTTCAAAGGAGTGCAGGTACTACATCAATGGCCATTTAGTTTTCCCCCATTTTTTATTAGCTTAGACTAATTTTAACTTGATAGGGTACCTGGCTAATTACACTATTCGGACTGTGTGCGGTGGGATTGTGTGTATATATTTTTTTCTATACAATTTTTTGCGTTTTGAGATTAACATAGTCTCTGGGTCACGTGGGCCACGTGCCAGACCCCATTTGGATTTTTATTGTTGCAGACCACGTGTCTAACCCATCGTTTTCATTATTTGAATTGCATCTCTTTTTATTCCATTTTTGTGTTGTTAAGATGTCCGTTTTGTTTCAATGTAAATTTGTGAATAAATCAATATTAGGTTAATCAAACCTCCTTAGTATTTTTGCTCCCTCATTTATTTTAATGTGTGAAATGAATAGTTGTTCACGGGACAAAGTACCCAATATTTAAAGAGAAAACCTAAGTAAGTCTATAGGTGGTAACAGCGAGGTACTTTGCATTAACATATTTGCTTCGAAGGTAAAGATCCTTATCTTTAAACTTTTAAACTACTTTACATCACTGCTCCCATTTTGGATTTTGTCTACCTTACATTAACGTAAAATAACTGTCCAGCATTTCATTGGGGTAGCTGGGACGGAGCCGGAACAGAGCCTGAGAATGAAATGACTATAGACCTGACAAAGCTAGAGTAGGCCATAAATTATTTCAAATCGTGTGGAGTGCTTAGGCCTCTGGACAGTAAAATTTCCCCCTTTTGTATGTAGAGTGTTGGTTTGTGAATTGTGACAGTAAAGTATTAGCAGGGTGTTTGTGCCCCGAGAGTAAGTGCTCCTATCCTCCCCTGTTGAACTTTGTGTAACTGTTATAAGGAGACTTTCCCGGACTAAGTTCCCACTCAGAACGTAACCATTAAAAAATTCTCCACACGAGTGGTCCTTCGAACCGGATCTTTTACCTTTGACTTGTGAAGCATTAACGTAATTAATCAGCTTGATTAAGCACATAGTAACTCGCTATATCACTTACCCACACGCACACAGCCAGTTTGTCGAATGTGTAATGCCCAGACTTTAATTGGGAAGAGAAATTTGTAATCAACATGATCTTTTTGTATCGACCACGTGTTTAAGGAAAGAACTACGTAACCAGGTTAATTTGTTGCTTGAATGTTCTCTACAGAAAGACTAGAATTTGTCGTAGGAACTTCACTTTGTCTCGGATCCGTTCACCCACGTGTGGCGGAATCCACTTATACCAGAAAGTTCTAAGCTACTTGAACTAAGGTTTTTGTTGTTCAGACGCCCGTGATTACTGCTCAGCTAGAGCACCGGTGTACTCGTCCTGTCAACTAATTTTGCTAGCTAAGCATCTAATTTGTAACATTTTGTACCTTGGTCTACCTTCCTTTGTGTCGTTTACCTTCCCTAACCAACCTTAACTTTTCTAACTAACATTCCCTGTATACCTAGAACATGTCCTTGTCCTAAAGAGCGAATTGGCGCAACATAATTTTAAGTCTTCTTACGAGTAACGTAGAAACTTAATAACACCAAGTCCGTTTCATTCCACGTGTTTGTTCCGAGATGGCGGATCTTGTTTACAGCCCAAACTAAGGGTTCGTAATTGTTTGCTACCGTAAGTAAATTACTGCGTGTAGTTAATTTAATTTCCTTTAGCGAGGAAATATTGTTTTACCTCCGCGTGAGGGAAATTTCATATTGTTTAGCCTCCAAGAGAGTGCACTTTAAAATCTAAGTCGCTGCCTTGTGCGCCAATCTACATTTTGAATAGTTCAGTGGTCGCCTTAGTGCACCCGTAATTGTGAAATCGTCACAACAGTGTCAGCCTCGACCTGTTATTTTCACTTTTAACTTACCCTTTTTGCATTCATAAGCCCATGTGCTTTCTAATATGCTCTTCTTTAAAGTAAATTAATTAGTCATTATCGCCACGTGCGTAAATAATTCATTTTAGCAAAGTCTTTCACGTCACGTGACCTGGGCATCGTCTGTTTTGTTGGACCCGATCACTTTGTACTTTAAAGTAATTTCATGATTTATATGTTTTTTGTCCATTTAACCATTTTTTCTCATCAAGAGTAAATTTAAATATTCAATTATCAACCTTGTAAATTTGTAAAGTTTCATTTTTACATTCCTTTAAAATTCAGATTTATCCCTTGTTTTGTTTTACGAATCCGTTCATCAAACGTGGTCATTCCAAGATGGCGGACTTCATGTTTAACGTAAACAACCCTTCACCGCCTAAGGCGGAAACGCTTAGCCCCGAGGAGATTAACGCTAGGCTTAAGGAACAGGAGTTGACGTTCACCTTTGTGTGTGAGGACGCAGACCTAGCACTTCATGCTCTTGCTTCTGTGGATTTTCCCAGCATGGGTCCAGAAGCCGTAAATCATTTTAAAACCCTTATTGGTAAAGTAAGAGATGAACTTAACCATTACAAGAATTTTTGGAGACGTCATTACGGCCATCCTATTGTCAAATTAAATTATCCAGTGCTTGCTGCCTGTTCGAGTAAAGTTGAAATTGCATTCAACAGCCTCATGGCTCATCCCAATTTAATAATTAATCCTAATCAGTCTTGTTCTTCAACGAAGACGACACCTTCAGTGACACGTCCCGTTGTAAATGTCATTAACGATCCCCTAGTTGATCCTTTTAATGTCTTGGCAGTCAAGCACAATGTTCATAATTTTGTATCAACTCCCCAATCTTCACATTTCAATACTATGTTGCCAACACGGCATACGATTAGTAATTTTGAGTCAGCCCCACCTGCTTTATCCTCATCTCCAAACCTTAAGCTGCCAGCGTTTGATCACCCTCAACCCCCTTTGTCTTTGCCGCCGGTGACAGTCCGTCCCGGAGGAAATACCAATCACAGTCTTGTCAGGGACCCCCCAAGTGGTAGCGCAAATACCACTCAACTTAACCGTGTGCGTGATGGCCAGCAGAGGCCTGTACCGGTAAATTCAATAACTAAAACCGTACCATCCCATGGACCAGTGCTCGCTTTGCCTGATTGTCCTATTCTTAAGCCCGTAACATCCGCTCCAAACCGTGTTGACGCTAAACCATCCCCGTTAGGATTTGAAACCCGCCCTCAGAAAGAGCCGCGTGGTCACAATGTTAAGACCTTAGCAGTCAGAAAGGAACCTTGTGCACTGACGGTGGATTTAGCGAAGGTCACACACGTAGACCTAGCACCGGAGCTTAGAGCGTGTTTACAAATAACTTTGCTTAAGGATAACGGTACCATGAACACCATTCATTATTTTTATTCAGTCCTATATGACGTCACATTAAACCTTTATTATTTTTGCCAAGTCGTACAGCAGCATTTTCCAGGTCAATCACTTGCTTTAACCTCAAAGCGTAAATTTAATTTTTGGCTTGACAGCTTGTCATTTTATTATAATCCCCATGACATCCTTCAGCTCGTGCTGAATATAAGCTTTGTTTTTAATGTTCACCGTGCAAACATTTCCCTTGAAGATGACATCCAAGACCTTAGTTGTCAGAAATACGACGTCCCCAGGGACCTAGTTTGTCCCAGTTTATCATTCATGCTAGTGCCAAATAACCTTTCACCTTTTAACGCCGAGAAGGAGGTAACTTTTCTCCTTTTGTCAGGCGACGAATTCAAAGCTTTCATTACGCCAGTAATTTTATATGTAAAGACATTTCATGTAAAACGTTGGGTGTCAGACCGGGATTGGGATTCACCCCCATAATTTTTAATTTGTCATTTGGCCTGACTTGTTGCTGAACTCGACTGACATTGGATTACGTTTTCTTTGCTCTATCCGTACCCCTAGGGTGGGAAGAATTGAGTACTTTTAATCGTTCTATTATTATTGCATCGTACGTTTAAAGTTAAAACTGATCATATGCTTAACTTAGCGCTTCCGTGAAGCATTGCCTGCGTGGTTCAATTTTCCCCAAATTCGCGTGAAAGCATAACTTTTGATTCAATTGATTTCAATTAACGTTGACAGCGTTTTGTTAACTTTAAACGGACGTTGATGTGAAGAACAACTTCACTCTTCATTCAGCCAGTATCCTTATCTCACTCATACTAACAAGTAGTTGAATCACATTTGCCGGAACTAACCCCTACCCCTTTTTCTCCCCTTTATCCCCAGGGTGTGAAGAATTTTCTTCACTCTTCTTCTTTTAATCGTATTTTTAGCTCTCTTCTACTAATACTATAGCTACCCCTTAAACATTCTCTCCTACATCTAGTTTTCTTTAACGAAACATAGGGAGAACTAATCTAAACTTGTTGACAGTGGCGCACGCCATGCTCGTGACGTCACAGCGTAGATACGCACAACAGATGGCCTTAGTTGTAACCCCGGCGTATGTTGGTTCTTTCCTTAAACTACATGGGTCGAGATTAAATTCCTAAACTGCACATTTTATATAAATTCCAATAATGCTAAATTAATGCATCTTATATCTCTCAATACCAATTAAGGTTTGTTAATTTTAAGATGTATGCCCATCGTACCAGTCCATTGCTAATTAATCATTTTAAATATTAATTTTTAGCAAGCCAGAATAGGTAGGATTATTGTATATATAACCTCCCTCAGAGCAGCAAGATTTATCTGAGTATTTAGTACAAAATCCTGCCTCCTCTGCACTCCTTGCAAGAAAATATTGCCCTGTCCTGAAGTCCCGATATGGCATCCCCAATGGATTACCATGCGCATCAAGCTCTTCACCTGTCTGGAAAGGTGAAGCGAGGTGATCTCTTCGACCGTAGTGTCGAGCACATTCTACGAAAAGCTGCCCTGGCCTGCTGACCTGCCTGGTCATTGAACCCGGCCACTGCTGGCTCACCCCTCGCACCCTCTCTCCCAAAACGTGTCTCACCAACGAGTCCTGTTGCTGTCGGTCGGAGAGATTGAGAAGAAGAGGACCCTGATGTACTTAGTTACAACTACAGTGAGAATTCTTGGGGTGAGCCAGGCAAGAGTGCAGCGTGCCAATTAGTGCAACAACCAGGTCAACAGCTATCTCGGGCATAGGACTAAACTTCAAAGGAGTGCAGGTACTACATCAATGGCCATTTAGTTTTCCCCCATTTTTTATTAGCTTAGACTAATTTTAACTTGATAGGGTACCTGGCTAATTACACTATTCGGACTGTGTGCGGTGGGATTGTGTGTATATATTTTTTTCTATACAATTTTTTGCGTTTTGAGATTAACATAGTCTCTGGGTCACGTGGGCCACGTGCCAGACCCCATTTGGATTTTTATTGTTGCAGACCACGTGTCTAACCCATCGTTTTCATTATTTGAATTGCATCTCTTTTTATTCCATTTTTGTGTTGTTAAGATGTCCGTTTTGTTTCAATGTAAATTTGTGAATAAATCAATATTAGGTTAATCAAACCTCCTTAGTATTTTTGCTCCCTCATTTATTTTAATGTGTGAAATGAATAGTTGTTCACGAGACAAAGTACCCAATATTTAAAGAGAAAACCTAAGTAAGTCTATAGGTGGTAACAGCGAGGTACTTTGCATTAACATATTTGCTTCGAAGGTAAAGATCCTTATCTTTAAACTTTTAAACTACTTTACATCACTGCTCCCATTTTGGATTTTGTCTACCTTACATTAACGTAAAATAACTGTCCAGCATTTCATTGGGGTAGCTGGGACGGAGCCGGAACAGAGCCTGAGAATGAAATGACTATAGACCTGACAAAGCTAGAGTAGGCCATAAATTATTTCAAATCGTGTGGAGTGCTTAGGCCTCTGGACAGTAAAATTTCCCCCTTTTGTATGTAGAGTGTTGGTTTGTGAATTGTGACAGTAAAGTATTAGCAGGGTGTTTGTGCCCCGAGAGTAAGTGCTCCTATCCTCCCCTGTTGAACTTTGTGTAACTGTTATAAGGAGACTTTCCCGGACTAAGTTCCCACTCAGAACGTAACCATTAAAAAATTCTCCACAAATAATTTACATTTATTTTTTACTAATTAAATAAAAATAATAAATTTGGATATGGTCGTAGGGAAAAAATATATGTAAAACAGTGCTGCTGAAAATTGTACAATTGAAACTTAAATCCTATTGCAAATTATGTGGATATGTTACTACTAGTGACGCATGGAAGACAATATTATTAGCGGAGGAATGCGAATGTGTTACGTAACAAATCCTATACTCTCAACTCCACTGTCCAATTTCGTAATTTATTTAAATAAATAGTCTTGATTGGAAGCGACTATTCCTATTAAAACAACTCGTCATACTACAACCCCAATCTCACAAGCCCAGTCTCAGAACTGCTGGCTTAAGCTAGCCATACACCTGCAGATTTGATCGCTCATGATCAACAGATATGATGGAATGCGAGATGAAATTTGCCGCTCTACTCGCCACTAACTGGGCAGACTAAATCGCACAGATATTATCAAACTCCACCTCCAGTGTGTGTCGTGGCAGGCGTACGTGGGCAAACCAACCAGAAAAGTCAAAATCGGGACTTTTTGATGTTTAGCCGACTTATTATGAGTCTAATTGTGACAATGATGATACTGACAATATAAAATATATTGTTTACAAGACTCAAGTGGATTGTTATACTAAAGGTTGTGAGTTTCTCTCTCTCTCTCTCTCTAATAGTAGGCCTATATGTGTGTGCATATGCATATGTTTGTATATATGATCATGTACCAGTGGATTGTATGAAGATATCTGATTATTATATGTATCTCTCTTCTAAGGAAGGAAAGAACTCTCGCATTTATCCATAGACTCAGCGATAAAATCTGTACGGGGGTAAAAACTTCCAACATGGAAGATCAAAATGAGCGATTTGATGTGCGAGGTTTTATCTTTATCGCCCCATACACAGGCAGATATTTAGGATATTTGGTCCGTAGCGATCAAATCTGCTGAAAATGAGCGATAAAATCTGCAGGTGTATGGCTAGCTTTACAGAGTGATACCGACCCCTGCCGCACCGGTTCGGCCCTTTGGGCCTCGCATAAGGCTGTCCCCTTCAAATATGACCTTGCCCCATGCTTGCACCCCGCCCCCTCCATCTGAGACACCCCTGCTTACGCCACTGAATATACCAGATGCAAAGCAAAATATGCATGATATTCTGAAGGATTTACTTGGTAGATATTGTAACGTTACAAAAACTTTCAATGAATCCATTTGTATATTCTACTTGTATATATATATATATATATATATATATATATATATATATATATATATATATATATATATATATATATATATATAAACATTGCATAATATGCATCATATTCGGGGGGATTTAATTCACCAAAAAATAAATATCGCCAAGTAAAGTTTATGTCTTGGTTCACGTTATCACTAAAACAATACAAGTGCAATTTGTCTTTTTCTCTCACCAATTTCATAACATTATTTTGTATTTTTCTGTGTATACAGAGAATCGTAGGCTCATATAACTTCGACATCTTCCGTTGCTCTTTTTTATTTTATTTATCCAGTCAGGTGATGTGGATTCTAACAAGCATTCACTTAAAACATAATATAAAAGAAACCAAGAATTATCTACATTACGTAACACGTACAGTAATATTCGAAAAAAAAAATCGTTAATTCAATTACCTAAGGCCGGCCCTAGACGTAACTGTTTATCTGAACGAAATAACTGACCAGATAAAAATCGTTACAAGCCATCTAACGTCGCTGCCCCTACACCAATCCGATATATCGTTACAATTTGCATCGGTTCCACAGTCTCTATAATGTCATCCGAGGAGGAGGATTCTCTGGCTCTAGCAGGTTTATCTGTGGCATTATGCGTAAAAAGGGCAAAAAGTGCTTCTGCATCTAAGCGAGGTCGCAAGTGGAGTAGAGAATAAATAAGAGCTTGGTCCATTTATTCAAATGTCTTTATTATTGAACAATGACCACGGTCAATCTGAAATGAACATAAAACATATTTAGAATAAATGATAAACAATGTATATAACTCAAATGAACATAAAACATATTAAGAATAAATGATGAACAATGTATATAACTCAATGTTTATAACCCTCTATCTCCCCCCAAGTTTTTAAACGGCCTTTTAAAATGTCTCTCGTGGAGGTCGGTTTAAAACTGATGCCAAAACATTGGGTGGCAATTAAATGTCCAAATTATAGGTTCATGAACACTAAACTCCTGTTAGCATGTGAAGGAAAGGAAACTTGAAAAACAATTATTGTCATGTGTTGATCATGATGACACTATAGCTAGTTCATCTCGAAATCACAGTGCCATGCTGGCGGTCGACGGGTACGACTGGACTTGCGTTGCTCCAAATTTGGCATGGCAGGAGTTAACTGCGATGGAGAGTTTGTGCTATCATTGGGAGGCGGAATCTCTGCTTGATGATTCGCAGTGTTACTGAGGTCGTTGGGATAGCATTCCGGAGCAGCAACATCAAAATTAATGTTAGGGGTAGTACCACTTGGTAACGGCAAAGTGGTCAATGGAAGAGTACCATGTGTGTCCGGATTTTGGGTTGTCGGAATGGTGTCCTTCGCAATGGTCTCAGACGTTTTAGTGGTCGAAGGATTGGCAATAGGTACAATCTGATTCCTATTATAGTCATCTCTAATTGTACGGACTTCTGGAATACTCCTGACAGGCACGTATTGTCCCAAAAACTTCCGGTTCCTTAGCGTGACCCTACCAGAGCCATCAACTCTGACGACGTATTGGTCGAATTGGCGGACTTCTATGATGACACCGGTTTTGTCCCATTTCAGGGGGTGATTTCCTGTTTGATTTTGGATGCGAACCCGGTCACCTACGGACAGTGGGGGTAGTCTCTTAGTGTGCTCTGATAAGCGCTCTCCCTGTTTAAGGTGTCGATGTCTTAGGGCCTCCTCTCTTGCATCGAGTGTTTCCTTCCACGTGTCGTGGGGACGGTACCTGCCAGGCGGGACAGGTATGAAGTCTCTGATGGGACGACCAAATACACATATTGCAGGAGATAACTTGGTATCTCTGTCAGGTGTGTTCCTGTATTGGAGCATCGCACGTTGGAATTCATCAGTGTTGAGATCACCGTTACTGCCCGTGTTGTGTGCTATAAGACGCTTGACAGTTTTGACGCCTATTTCGGCTCTGCAATTACTATGTGGGAAGGCCACAGAGGAAAGGCGGTGATGGACTCCCCAGTCCTTTAAAAACTGCCTAGTTGCCGTCGCTGTAAATTCAGGTCCACCATCAGATGTCAATTCATCCGGAATCCCAAATGTCACAAATGTTCGGCGTAGTGAAGTTATAAGACCCTCTGCACCGTTCGAAGATCGTTCAACTATGGGCCAATTCGAGTATCGATCAACTATAACTAAATATCCAACTCCTCGGTTGTGAAAGTAATCTGCACAAACACATTGGAACGGGTAGTCTGGAGATATAAGGGGTGTAGGCGGAGCACTAGGATTCGAAGGCGCGATGCGATTGCAGTGGTTGCATCCAGCTCGAAGTGCTGTTATAGCGGGTGTTATCCCTGGCCAAAACACAGATGACTCTGCTCGCGATACCATAGAGGTAATTCCTTGATGTGCTGAATGAAGAGATGTGAGAATTTCCTGACGAAGGGCTGGAGGAATAACTATACGCTCCTTGTATAGTATCACACCATCAACAGTGTAGAGATGCTCGCGGAATTGAAAATACTCTCGGAGATGTACAGGAAACTCTTGGCGAGACTCTGGTACTCCGCATTCTATAAGGCTGAGCAGTTCATGCATGTTATCGTCACTACTTGTGGCAGTGCGAACTCTGTCCCAGGTGACTGCTCTCACGTTAAGTGAGTCAAGTGAGCATACTGCTGATGCGGTGATACAAGTATCAATATCATTGTCAGTGGAAACAGAATATGCTGATGGCAATTTGTGTAGGGGAACATTTCTCACGGAAGGTACACTGTCAACTGATGCAATGTCATCTTGAAGCGATAGCTTTTCCGATTTTCCAGTTGGGTGGCGCGATACTCCATCTGCAGCGAGATGCTTGACCCCTGGGATATGAATCATGCGAAATCGATAGCGGATGGACTTTTCCTTCAAGTTTCTGAGACGTTAATTTGATATTTCCTCCAATGATCTGTCACCAAATATTTTCAACAGGGGTTTATGGTCAACTGCGACCACAAGATCTTCACAGCCAAGAACAAAGTATCTTGTCTTATCAAGAGCATCGACGACTGCCAACGCTTCACCTTCAACTGGTGCATATCGAGACTCAGCTGCATGTGTGAACCTACTTCCGACAAGTGTGATCTTCCAACCAGTGCGACAACAAAACGGTCGGTAGTCTGGACAGTCGCAATGTTTCTGGAACAGCCAGAATCCAATTCCTGATTTTGACCAATCGGTGGCGAGACAGGTAGGTTTTGTCTTGTCAAAGATTCGCACACCTTCTTCAATTTCGTTGATAATGGCAGTTTTAGACTCCTCAAAGAGTGCATTAATATTGTCATTCCAGGTGAATGGTGTTCCTGGTTTCAATAACTGTCTGAATGGTAGCATTTTGTCGGTCATGCTGAAAGCATACGATACTTGGTTTACTAAACCAAACCAAGATCTGACATCGGTGATATTTCTTGGGGTTGGAAAGTCCATAATTGCACTAAGATATCTTGCACATGGGCGAACTGTGTCTGGGGTTATTTCGAATCCAGCGAATTCAGCTGTGTCTTCTGCAAAACGAAATTTGTCAGGGTTGAGTGTTATGCAGTGTCTTCCACATATGTCGAGCCATTGTACAGCTTGGAAAAAACTCTCCTCTATTGAGTCAGACCAAAGAAGAACATCGTCGACACATTTAGTTTTGTTGGGTATCTCGGCAACTATTTCATCATACCGTCGAGTATATCCGTTGCCAGAAGCAATATACCCTGAGGGGCTGTTTTATAACGATAGCGTCCCCAAGGAGTGATAAACGTAGTTAAGTGATGGTCAGATTCTTGAATCGGTACACTGTGGTATCCGTTCCAGGCATCAAAGACGGTTTTCTTTTTTCCTTGTGGTACTGACCTTGCTTGGTGAAATGGAGAAGGCGTATGATGCGTTTCTCTCTTAGCGTGCACATTGAGAGGCTGAAAATCAACTGTTCGTCGAGGTGTGCCATTTTTCTTAGCACATACAACCATCCGATGGCACCAAGTTACTGGTTCTCCGATTGGGACAGGTTCAAGGACACCAAGGCGGACGTCCTGGTCAAGTCCAGCTTTAACTTCCTCTTGCCAGTGTAACGGCACTGGCACTGGTGTGTGACAAGCAACAGGATCAGCATTCGGATCGATCATCAGCTTCATTGGGGGTCCATCCATTAGTGGTAACGGTTGGTGGTCACATACGTTGAATGTACTTGATTCGTAGTACTTCAAGAGGTAGTCCTTTAGTTTAGACCGGTTGGACTCTGTTGCACTGAACGGTAATTCTGTAGGCGGCGGAGGTGGTAGTTGACGTTTTGGGCAGTCACACTGATTGGCTAGTCCACAAACGCTTCCTACTCCATTGTGGGTGACAGGTTGAGGAGGTGAAGACGGACTGTTGTCAAGATGAGCTAGTGGTGAAAAATACGATGTATTTACTGTTTTCCTTTATATTAGGGCGATCATTTTGAGTTTATAAACGTGATTATAGTCAAGAGAAGTAAATGGTAATTTCGAAATAACCATTTTCGACGAAGCAAAGACAGATGGTGTGATTCACCTGAACATATTTGTCATAGCTGCCAGAAAACTCAAGAAGATGGTAAAGACCAAAGATCCTGCAAACTTCAGATTGACCGTGGTCATAAATAAGAGCTTGGTCCATTTATTCAAATGTCTTTATTATTGAACAATGACCACGGTCAATCTGAAATGAACATAAAACATATTTAGAATAAATGATAAACAATGTATATAACTCAAATGAACATAAAACATATTAAGAATAAATGATGAACAATGTATATAACTCAATGTTTATTACCTAAGGCCGGCCCTAGACGTAACTGTTTATCTGTACGAAATAACTGATCAGATAAAAATCGTTGCAAGCCACCTAACGTCGCTGCCCCTTCACCATTCCGATATATCGTTACAATTTGCATCGGTTCCACAGTTTCTGTCATCCAAGGAGGAAGATTCTCTGGCTCTAGCAAGTTTATCTGTGGCATTATACGTAAAAAGGGCAAAAAGTGCTTCTGGATCTAAGCGAGGTCGCAAGTGGAGTAGAGAATGGCTACTGAAAAGAAAAACTTATACTCATACAAACTTGTTGGCGGAGTTGAGAGCGGTGCCTAAGGATTGGAAAAAATAGTTAAGGGTGAACGAGGAAACGTACTTGAACCTTTTATCATTCATAACACCCCTCATAGAGAAAGAAGACAGTCATGAGATGTGCAATAACGCCTCATGAAAGACTGACAATCGTTAGATCGTTCAGATAAAAAGTATGAATGATTAAACTGTTCATGCCGCTCGATCAGTTCATCTGAAACGATCAAAATCTGCGCAAATTTCCCCCTACACGTCAGTTTTATCGTAACGATTTATCTGATCAGTTATCGTTCAGATAAACAGTTACGTCTAGGGCTGGCCTAATACGTCCTTGAATGGCAAAATTTTTCATTAAAACCAATAACTGTAAACATAACTGATAAGAAAAATATATTTCAGTGGCTTAATAAAAATTGGGTTTATCTTTTAATATATTGAAGCGAGAAATTAGTAGAACAGCAGATCGGAAACAAATAAAAATTGTAATTGCTATTTTCCTTGTTGGATCCCCTAGGCTTATAGCATCTGTTTTTCCAACTAGGGTTGTAGCTTAGTAAGTAATAAGGATAATAATACAAATGAAATTATATCACTCAATGTGTGATACAATTCTCAAACATTTAATAGGCTAATTTTCATAATAGCTGATGCTGTCACTGCGTTAACATTTTATATGAAGATTACAAGATGTATATAAGTAAAAGGCAACTAGCAAAGTATATTGAATTAATCCTCCTATTACGCATTCATGCCATTATGTATGTATATATAGATAAATATAACAGCCATTAACTACTAACAGGAAATAAGCATACAATATTATAACAAACCACAATATGATAAGTGAAAAAGTTAATTGCGGTTGTCAATTTCCTCTTATCAACATCGTTGGATTCAAGTGTGTGTATAAATATTATATATATATATATATATATATATATATATATATATATATATATATATATATAAATATATATATATATATATACATATATATATATATATATATATATATATATATATATATATATATACAGTATATATATATATATATATATATATATATAGTATATATATATATATATATATATATATATATATATATATAGTATATATATATATACACATACATATATATATATATATATATATATATACAGTATATATATATATATATATATATATATATATATATATATATATATATATATATATATATATATATAATTGTGTGTGTATTAAATTCAAATGTTATATTTCATTTGTAGGAAACAGCAGCTAAGATATTTTCCTAAATATCTATTCAAAGAAAAGCTTTGTATGCTTCAGCTTAATTAAAATTGCAAAAGACAATCAATTGCACCACAAATCTATGGAACCTTTAGCAAGTGAGCACAATGAAATCAAAATAGTTGCAAGATACGTTAACATAAGTTATTTTTTTTTTCTTATTGTTTTTCAACAAGCGTCTTTACAATTTGCTGGTACACTACAAAGTTAATTACAAAATGACCAATAGGCCTATTCAACATATATTTCTAGCTATAACTATTAT
>NC_090755.1:66842808-66860308 GCF_036898095.1 Palaemon carinicauda
AAAATCAAACCATTGTTCTCTAGTCTTGGGTAGTCCCATAGCCTTTGTACCATAGTATTCCACTGTCATGAGGTAGCGTTCTCTTGCTTGAGGGTACACTCGGACATGCTATTCTATCTTATTTCTCTTGCTCTCGTTTTTTGAAGTTTATTAGTGTATTTATGAAAGATCTATTTTAATGTTGTTACTGTTCTTAGAATATTTCATTTTAATTGTTCATTACTTCTCTTGTAGTTGGTTTATTTCCTTGTTTCCTTTTCTCACTGGGCTATTTTTCCATGTTGGAGCCCTTGAGCTTATAACATCCTGGTTTTCAAACTAGGGTTGTAGCTTAGTTAGTAATAATAATAATAATAATAATAATAATAATAATAATAATAATGTGCAGATAAAGGAAACATGAGCCGTAACGAGAGAGGGTTCCAACGTAGTACTATCTGGCCAGTCAAAGGACCCAATAACTCTCTAACAGTAGTACCTCAACGGGTGGCTGGTGCCTTGGCCAATTTACTACGTGTTAGAAGAACAATGGGGGTTATTTTACCAGTCAACTCCGAGCGGATTAGCCTGACATATCACTCGTTCGAGGTTTTGTAGAATTTGGTCCTGCATATAGGTCACGTAGAAGAAAAAAACTGGGCGACTAAACGGTTCTTTAGAAAAGGATGTCATGGGTTCGAAGTAGCTAATGTGAATTTTTTCTGGATTTTCGAAAGGTGTAGAGTCACCCCAGACGAGCTTCCCGCCAGTTTTCTTGTGTAAGTCCAGGTAGTAAGCACGAGAAGGATCTACGACAAAAGTAAACAAACAGAAGCGATTAATGAATGGGTTGTTACAGTTAGGTATCATTCAGGTAACTGTAATTTAATGTACCTGAAACTTTTTTTCTTTTATTATAAAAATACAATTACATCTTAGCAATTTACATTATATACGTAATTATTCTTTACAAAATACTGATATGAACTACATTGTTTTACATAGTTATAAATCAGCTCAATACAAATTAAATCAATTAACAAATATATAATATGCAATAACTTTGATTGTACAAACGTTCTTAACTTATAATTATGTTACATATTTAAGTAATTATCATAAATGTACTCTTTTGTAAATATCTTTATCAAATAATCAAAACTTTGATTCTAAAAGAATCTAGTATATAGGACTTCTTGAAACAAAATAGAAAATATTATATAAATCAGTGATGATAAAATTCGATGCTTGAAGGGTTATAGCCTACACTTAAATAATTCAATGTGTGTGGAATCTATAATTGCCATTTATTTTTGGCAGTTTAATACAGAAATTAATGCTCTTCAGAAAATTATATTTACAGGTGTTTTTCTTAAGAAATTTTAAGACGAAGTTTGACTTCAGTTCTTATAGAATTCGGTGCTACTATAGTGTGAGGTCTACCGCCATTTGTCGCCTACCCAGGTGGAGGGTGAGGTCTACCGCATGACCAGCATCCCGGAGCCCCGCACCTAACCATCGAACATGTGAACTGCCCAAATCCATCAAAAACGTGACCTGCCCATATAAAAGGAAGCAAATGGAGCTCCTAGATCAGTTTTTCCCTCAGCCTAAAAGAGATATCATCGATTGAGGGTACTAATAATGTTGCTGAAGGAGTTTTATAGAAGAGTCATTCTGACAAGAAGCAGCGCTCGCCTTTTTAAGAGAGCACAATCTCTTGGATACAGTTCAAGAAGCAGATCCATGCCATAAATGTGGTTCTGTTATGCAGGAAAAAAGAAAGCGTAACAGAGGAGAATTCAAGCCTGTGTTACGTACGTTGCCCTCGAAAGGGTATGGAAATATATGATAACATGTTTGATGTACGAAGAGTGTGTCGCCAGAATAAATGTATAGAAATATATGATAAGTTTATTTTTACCTTTATTCCTCTTTTAATGTAATTAGAAATCCAATTATCTATTTAAGTCATTTCTAAGATATGTTTAAATTAAGTGTTTATTGCTTAAACAAATGTATGAAATGTGTTTTATCTATGAGGGACAAATAATTCAGCAGTAGACCTCACGCTATAGTACTAACGGGAGGTAGATCTCACGCTATAGTGTGGTAGACCTCACGCTATAGTAGCACCTAGAATTTAGTGTGTAAAAAGGTGAAGAAATTATTGCAGTACCTTGCTCATTAATGCATTTAACTGAAAAATGATAGGAATTTTGATAATCTTTTTGTTGAGGATGGATGGAGGGGAGGGGAGTGGGGAGGGCTTGGGAGGATGCCTTTGATGGAAGGCATTGGAGAGGGCGCATCAGGCAACCGACCCTTTTATGTAGGGATAACTGTGGGAAAGACGATATACTATTTACTCATTATAATATACATGAAATAAAATACCTATGGAATCTGAGGATGTATTCAATTCTCTTGCAGAATTTGTTGAATTTACTGTATTCGTAATTTACATTAGTTAGGCTACTAGACGTTGACATGAATCGTAGCTAAATGATTTGTTACATAAAAAAAAAAAAACTTGCTGAGTCATATATATATATATACTTACATAATGGTGAAAATATTCTAATAGCCTAATCAAAGAATGAATGACTAAAACGCAATTAAAATTGAATGTCTATGAACCTAAATCTATATGGTATATATCACACACAAAATTGAGAACTCTTTAACATAACTTTTTGATTGCAGAATATGATTAATAAAAATCACTGCTTACACAATATTTGCAATTTACAGATTTTAAGTCGAAATCACACTGACTTTTATACAATATTCAATGCTGAATTATTCAAAATTTTAGATTCTGCCAGCTTATCTGATATCAATAATCTGATAGGGTTAAAATTAGCCGCGAAATTTAAGACTTGAAGGAATTAATACAGTACTCAGTAAATTCAATACTCCGAGCATTTAGTAATTTCCTGGGTCAATACTCAAAGGTTTCAACCCTTCAAGAATTCAATATTTACGGAAATTACATAGAACTTTGTACTTACTAACGAAAGAAAGCATGATTTCCTTAGATCTGATGATGACAAGACGAAATCCAGGAATCCTGTTACATGCTTCCTTAGCTGGTGGGAACGTCATCCAGTTTCGTAATTCGAAATAGTAGAGTTGGTCCTTCCTGAATCCCCAGGTCTTTCCCTCAAGTGAAGCTAAAAAAAAAAAAAAAAAAAAAAAAAAAAAAAAAAAAAAAAAAAAAAAAAAAAAAAAATTATGATAATTATAATAATCATAATAATGGATAAAGAACAGTAAGCCTTGAGAGCAATGATAATCTTACGACAGTTTTAAGTAAAGCAATGTTCTACTAATTTTTTTTCCAAATAAAAATAGCAATGGCAATTGTAGGAGTAGCAGTAGACAATTACAATATTATTGATAGTTTAGTGGACACTCCATAATCAAACCTTTGTTCTCCAGTCTGGGGTAGTGCCATAGCCTCTGTACCATGGTCTTCCACTATCTTGGGGTAGAGATCTCTTGCTTGAGGGTACACTCGAGCACTATTCTATATAATTTCTCTTCCTCTTGTTTTGTTAATTTTTTTATAGGTTATATAGAAAGTATTTATTTTAATGTTGTTACTGTTCTTAAAATATTTCATTTTTTTCTTGTTTCCTTTCCTCACTGGGCCATTTTCCCTGTTGGGGCCCCTGGGCTTATAGAATCCTGCATTTCCTAGTAGGGTTTTAGTTTAGCAAGAAGTAATAATAAAAATAATAATAATAATGATAATAATAATAATAATAATAATAATAATAAACGTTGATAACACTATCTGCGGATACAGAGTTAAAACCAAGTTCACAACTTGGTAGGTTTCACTGAAAATAAATAATTAATCATTCCATAATCGTCACTGATCCTAGCTTGGGTGACGAGGGCCCTTGGATGCTGATCATATGTATGCATATGTGTCCATTCTCTAGGAAACTGTGCAATGATCTGACTCTTGGTTATTATCATTATTATTACTAGCTAAGCTACAACCCTAGTTGGTAAAGTAAGATAAGCCCAAGGGATCCAGCAGGGAAAATAGGCCAGTGAGGAAAGGAAATAAAGAAACAGAATAGTGTACCTGAGCGTACCCTCAAGAAACCCTCAAAAGTAACGACCTCGAGAAGAATACCACGTCATTAGTATCATTATTATCAGTCATCAAACTTTCATATAACACCACATTAAAATCTTCAGATGTGAGATATATGACACAGAAGGGTCAAAACAGTTTTAAAAATAAAGAAAATCTATAAACAATTCAATAATAAGAAGCAAAAAAAAAATGCACGTACGAAAAGCCATGGCTAGGATATATGGCGCCGTGAACATCACAACGGTGCTAGACTCAAGGTCTACGAGCATTGTACCATTCGTGTGTCACATGATCGTACATGGTAATGACATTTCACTTTTTTGTATATTTGATCTTTTGTATCTTCGCTCTCCCCTCGCACTGACAGCAACTTGTATCAACACGTCTGCCTATTTCATTGTTAACTGTTAACAGAACCGGTTGCCGATTTGATAAGAAATAGCATGTTTGTATTTTGTAACCTTCTTGTCGGGACTTAGTGTGTATATATACCCGATGTGTCTATAACAAAGTACTCAGTTGCATTCATCTCGCCTTTGGTTCACAACCTCTCTTGGCTCGTCACATCATCAATGGAGGTTATCCTAGCGAGAGGAACCTAGTGGAGGAGGACAGTGATAAGGAAGAGGAGATAATATAACATCCTGGGCCGTTGGTGACATCCAGACAAGAGTAAAAGATATGATATTTTTTACAATAATGCTACCAATCTCTGAAAATATGGGAATGCCTAAAGGGGATTCCCAGTTTTCTGGCAATACCGGAGGTTGAATTTCCTAATTTTTGAGATTAAAAAAGCCATGGCCCTGGAGTCATCACCAGTTACTGGAAATTATTTAGAACTATTGGGTACATAAGTCAAACAATGATAGGTAACATGATAGCACTAATTGGAATGTGTCCATAACAATAATAAAGTAAAGTAATCCTACACTATATCATAGTTCACCTATCGCACCCTCGGTACACTACAGATTAATTTTTAGGGCTAAAATTTAATAAAGTAAATTACAGCAACAAATGAAAAAAAAATAATTTCGGTAGCAAGAACGCAATGATTAGCTGATACAAAGAAACGTGCATCTGTATGAAAAATAAAACTTGGAAAGCGTGAGGATAGTACCTTAACTTGGTCAGATGATTTCTTACAAGACAGGCTATTGGTCCGTAGAGAAGACATGACCAATCAGAGCATGTTGATCTATATCCTGGCTACTGATTGGCTGTCAGACAACAGAATCACTCTCAAGCAAACTACAGCCTTCAGTATTCCACTCTGTCCAGTTTACTTCTATGCATACACACACAACATTGCTCTGTATTGTTAACTGTGCTGAATGTTTTTTTTTGGGGGGAGGGGGGCATTCTTGACAAAAATTGTGAACTGCTTTCAAGTCTTACAATGCCAGCCAAACGTTCTGCACATTCTAAGGCTTCTAGCAGTGACCCAAGCGTCGGAGAAACAGGCTTACTATGGTGGACAAGATGGAACTCCATGACATATCTAAGGAAGGGAAAAGTTATGTAGACGTAGGCCCCATTACGACATCAATAAATTTACTGTTCACTGTGCCACGAAGGAAGAATAAACTAGAAGGACGAGAGGAAATGTCACTTTTAACAAGAGCAAAAATGGTGGTAACTTTCTGCTGTGAGGCCACCGTAAGCATGGAGTCAGCATTAATCCTTTGGATATGTGACTGTATGAAGGAAATTGGACTAGATAACAGCACCATGCGTGAGAAGCCCATGCGACTTTACTACAAGTTTACGGATGGTGGTGACAAAGACCAAGAACCAGGACCATCCATGGCATTTCCAAACAAATCAATTGAATGTAACGCCAGCAAAGGTTGCTTTAATAAATTTCAATAGAAGTTCAACCTTTAGAGTGTATCCCTGCAAGGAGAAGCTGTTTCTGCTGACAAACCAGCCGCTGATGAGTACGTGAAGAAGACTTTCCAGACCATCACTGAGAATGGGTACAAGTTTTCAATACAGGTGAGACTAGCCTCTTTTGGAAACAGACCATCGTGGACTTTCATTATGAAGGAGGCTGCCCATGCTCCTGGATTCTTCTTCTTATCGCCGTTGTTCCTACATTAAGGGATTTGTTACCTGATGCGCCTCTCCAATTTCTTCTTTCAAATGCATCCTGTTTTATCAATTTTTTTTCTCTTTATATCATCCTCCACCTTATCTTGCCATCTAATTCTCTGCCTCCCTCTCGCTTTCCCCCTTAACAGGTTCCTCTCAAGCCCTCCTAACTTCTTCCTCACCATTCATCCCTAGCACACACCCGTATCACCTCAGTCGTGACGCTTTTATCACCTCTAATCTTTACCACCCTTACCATTCCTATTTGATCATTTTCAAAACTTTCAAGCAATATTTCCCATAACCCAACTCAGCATTCTCACCTCTGTTCTCTCTACCAATGCTTCCTCTTTTTGTTCTAGAGCCCACATTTCAAGTTCATACACCAGATCTGCATTTTATTGCTGAGGTATAAAACTTGACTTTTAGCTTTATTAAAATTTTCTTATCAAATACCACCCTCACTACCTCCCTCCACTTTCCCCAGGCGGATTTTATCCTATTCTCAACTTTTGCCTCACATCCTCCCTCTTGACTTATAGTATATCCCTAGCATATAAATTGTATCACCTGTTTTATAACCAAACCCTAACTTTCATGTATGGCTATCCTGTTCCTACCTTCCTTACTGTTCACAATAACATCAGTCTTATCCACCTAACCCTCAAGCTATCCTTCTCCCAAGACTCCTGCTACTCTACAACCCTTTTCAGCAGTAATCATCAAATCCTCTGCACATAGCAGCTCTCACAATTCTTCATTTCTGATCGCTTCACTTAACACATCCATAACCAGCGCAAATATCAATGGGCTTAATGCTGACCCTAGGATTCAAGACCTACAAAGATTGCCTCTCACTTATAATGTATTGGAAATACTGCAAAGACAGAGTTTATATATAAGTTAAAAACCCAAGAACACTCAAAAACAAAAATAAAAGCCTGGAGTCGGTGCGTTGCAGGGACAACCAAAGGGCATGGATGATGAAAGCACCGACACTGGATTGGTTTCACCAGTGCTTCATCTCTGAAGTCAAGCTTTATCTTGCCAAAAAAGGCATTGATTTTTAAGTACTGTTTCTAATGAACAATGCTGAAGGCCATGTGATTAACCTGGATTGCAAGGGCATAAAGATAGAATTCTTATCACTGACCACGACATCACTAATTCAGCAAGTGGATTAAGGCCTTATTCGTGTTTTCAAGGAACTTTATACGCAAAACTTCCCCCAGCATCTGGTTGACTCCATGGATGTGGATGATAACTTCTCACTGAAGGAATAGTGGCATGGGTACATCATTGCAAAATGTCTCTAAAATATCCAGAAGGCCATGAAGGATATGAAAAAAGAGAAGGTCAATGCTTGCTGAAAGAAACTATTGCAGGAAATGGTCAGCGACTATAAAGGACTCTCTCCTGACGAAATCCGCCACTTGGCAGTAGATAATGCAGTGAGGTTGGCTGAATTTTTTGAAGATGATTTCAGAGATATGCCTACCAACAATTTAAATGACCCCCAATCAAGGCCCACTTAGATCCATCAGTAGATGAGCATTTGACTGAGATGAGGAAGTCCACAAGTTAGGACAAAGAATAACATAAAGATCCCGGGAAGAAGAAGTCACCCTAACACTAGAACACCTCTCAATACTAGCAAAACAGCAAAAGAACTTCAGACAATGGTCATAGATTGGGACCCACGGATGATTCATGCATAGCAGTTCATAAATGAAATCGACAGAGATATGAAAGTTTAAAAGGACATCCTTTTGCATAAGAAAATGTAGCATCACCGACGGCTTATCAATATGTTTCTCATCCGCAAAAAAAGAAGACAAACGCTATTCTATCAGCAGAAATAGAAGTTACTTTGCTGGACGACGATGATGAAGATACTGCACCAAAACCTGACAAACTGCCTGCTGAAGTGTTGCATTCAGAAGAGCAATAATGCTCTTCTTTGCTGTGCAGTATATTTACCTTATCATCATCATAATCTACATACTTCAGTACTACACAGCTAATCATCATCATAATTATCATCATTAATCAGTTTACATATTTTCATACTGTATATGAGTTTTCCAATTCTAATTTTTGTCTGCAAAAAATGTGATTAAGAGTGTATAATGGGGTTATCAGAGCAGAACAGAGACGGCGACCCTATTTACAAATGGATTAAAGCTGAGAAAAAGATAAAGAAGATTTTATCTATCCAGTCTAAACTTGGTCAGTGTCATCTATCTAAAATCTGAACTGAGTCCTCTATTATCATATGACATCTCATCTCTCAAGTTTATATCTGGTCTAAGTCTTTTCTCATCATCTTCCATCTCATCAGTCCAGTATAAAATATGTTCTAAATCCTCTATTATCATGTTCCATCTCATCCATCAAGTCTAGCCTGGTCTAAGAGCTCTTAATGAGTTATTAAACATACTAAGACCATTACCATGACGGTAGATGTATGTTGCGTTTCTATCACTGATGTCATCTATAGTAGTCTCCAGAGGTCCCACATTGGAAAACTTACACAGGAAACCAGTGCCACTGACTTCTGATGACACCGCCATGCATCTTGGATTTGTAAGACACTGGGTGCGACACATACCTGAAATTTATCTGTGGTTTAGATTAGTTTTGGCAATGTATTTACAAACTAAAAATAACTAGTAAATATTTTATATACTTTAACACTTTCCAATATGACAAAATGACTAAGGAAATAAGAATGTCTTCATGATCAGTGACTGGTTTAGTTGAAGTTCAAGGCTGGTTTTTATTGCATGATGGAAGAAAGGGAGAAGAACAGAGCAAGGTCTATGAATAATGTATCCTATAGACCTTGAAGCAGAGGATGCAGGGGTGAATACGTGAAGGTAGAGATTGAGATGAGAGTTGATGACATTAGTTATGCCATTTGGTGAAAGTGCAAGGACGAGTGAAAGATTTTGAGTCTTTGTGCGACGAGAAAGATAAAAGCCACTGTCAGCAACAGAAATATTTTTAGCATCAATGAAGGCTGAGCGCGGATAGGCGAATAAAGCATAAAAAACAATGTAAAACATATAGAAAAGTTCAAGCAAATAGGGTGAACTAGAAAAAACTTGTATGGATGCAGAAGTTAAGATATATATAGCAAATGTTGAGGGTGCCCTTGAATTGACGGAACAGGGGTTGCTGAATAAAAAATGACAGAAAAAGGGAGGGAGCTCCTTAGAAAGATTGCATGTGAATCGTATGTGGAAGAAGGAGGTCGGAAGGGACAACACCAAAGACTAATAAAACAAAATGGGTATTTAAGCAGGATACCAGAAAGGAGCTCATTCTTTAGGACCATTTGAGGCCTAATTAAGTAACGAATGAAAATACATATATACTTATTGCTGACACTGGTCTTATCAAAGATGAAAATACTGTACTCAGTATACTAATCTTAGCTGTATACAATTGGAAATAAGCTCTCATTAACTCTGGTTAGGTTAGGGTCAAGTGATTATGCACTTACATCCCTGATTTACAGTCATTGTCGAGTTAACGCTGGCGTCATTTATGGCCTTCCCAACAGCCATAAAGAATTTGCCGTATATATTGCTCTCTACGTAAAATACGGAAGGTTGTCGCGTTGGTTTATTGTCTGAAGAGTCAGAAGTAGGGGAAAACTGTGCAGCTAGGAAGGTGCCTAGAGACACCATAATAAGAGGGTAAAGTAGCCACGTTGGGATCATTTTGGAGTTCTGCAAACATCAAAAGAAATTAATAGATACATTATACACCACTATATATATATATATATATATATATATATATATATATATATATATATATATATATATATATATATATATATAACGGATTTTGAGCGAAGCGAAAAATCTATTTTTGGGTGAGATGGCCATGTCGTCCTGATGGAAGTTCCTTAAAGTAGCTTCCTAAGGGATAGATGTACTACAGTGATATTCCCAGAGAATTTTACCTTTAGGTATCCAGAATTCTAACTCCTGGTGCGAACATCCTTAAAATTTCTCCAAAGGATATCGCATAATATCAGCGGAAGCATTCTTGACACGCCTCCATAGCAATCTACACCCCAAACAGTGTTTTGGCTTCGAGGAGGATGTGGCAAAAGGGAGCCGTCCAAAGGCTCTCCCCGCTCTCGTAATACTATTGGGAATACAACAGCGCCATTCCCACGACGGCGGACATTCCTTGTAGCATTGAGCGTGGTGTTACAGATACAGTACCACGAGAGGGATACTGTGAAGATCTTTTCTTTTAGAAGAGATGGTTGGGTCCATCAGGACGACATGGCCATCGCACCCAAAAATAGATTTTTCGCTTCGCTCAAAATCCGTTTTTTGGGCTCAAGCCATGTCGTCGTGATGGAAGCATACCAGAGCATTAGTGTATCTGTGGATTTTTAATCAGTGCCTTAACCTTATAGCAACCTTTTCTATGGTCATGGGGACCACATGAGACAAGGGACGTTACCGTTATTCGTCACCATCACTAATCATAACTAATGTTGGTGCTTCCTGCCTCCTACAGGGAAGAGTCATTCTAGACAGTAGAAAAGGGATCTTGAGGTTAACATACATAGTATGACCAAACATAAGTACACACTGAATATACAAATAGTCTCATAGTTGTATATTTGCTAAAATAACATCAGTCTCTTATATCTATTATTTGATGCATACAAATATATGAGGGATATTTACTTTGGTAAGTTGAAGAACTCTGGCATGTATACATACAATTGTCTGGCGAAGGTGGACACACTACATTCTAATAGACGTTTATAACTAATAAATGACTAAAAGATGTTCAGTTAAACGAATGTAGTATGACAATGGGATTATACTTGTAACAAGTACAGAGACTATATTTCCTTCCCGAAGGAAGAAATGATGAGTGCCACTCTCAGACTGAAGAAAATTATAAAACAAATTCTCTTCATAATTCCTGTACTGGTTACTTCTATCTGCACTGTGTACTTCGTACACCGGCACTAGTGCTATCTGTATAATTCCACACCTGGGATTTTGAACAGAGCCAGTGTTATCATGGTAACACTTGATTAAAAGAAGTCACACCTAAGAAGGGTGACCTCTTCTCCCTTTAATTGACAGTCCCAGTCAATTAGCTGTTCATCGTAGAATTAGACGGCAGGTTAAATATTCTACCTGGCGTCACCTCATATTTCTTCAGAACATGGATTTGTCTAGCATAGTGTATGTAGAACACTCTGGATGATTCTCATCCGTTACATGTGCGAGGACATGTGAGGTCCCAAACCAAAATCTGTTTACTACAGTAATTAGGGGCAGGTTTTAATACACTACCTGCCGCCACTACGAAGTGTTTCAGTTCATGCACTTGTTTTGCATGGTGTTTGTAAAACACTCTGGATGATTTCCATCCAGTGTATGAATGAAGGCGCTCAAAGTCCATATACTGAAAGAAGTTCAGTGATGAAGCAATCTTTCTTGGATCATGACCTGCGGGAGTACTGTCCGGATCCGCTCTACGAATAAAGTAGGTGAGCTTCGCCCTTAGTTGTTTTATGGATAAATTTGATCCAGAAGTTTCTCCTTTAAAGAGCTGTCCTCCACTGAAGTCTGAAGTTCTACGAAGATAGACCTTTAGACACTCTACAGGACATAGAGAGACATCTTCCTTCAGAGGGCAGATTCTCCAGGGACCCCACCTCTTAGTGGGTAGCTCGTTTTTAGCGAGAAAGGATGGATCAGGAAATAGATTCAGTTCTCCCACTTCCGTGAACTGAATGTGACCCTCATCTCTGGATAGGGCCACTATTTCACTAACTCTAGCCCCGGAGGCGATAGCGAACAGAAAAATAACCTTTTGGGTTAGATCCTTAAGAGAACAATCTTCATTGTTCACAGATGAGGCATAATGTAAGACCTTGTCCAAAGAACAAGAGATGGGCTTTGGTGGTACCGCAGGCTTAAGCCTAGCACATGCCTTTGGAATCATATTAAAGATTTCATTCGCCAGATCCACTTGAAAGGCATATAGGAGAGGCCTAGTCAAGGCTGACTTGCACGTATTTATCGTATTGGCTGCCAGACCTTGGCTATGAAAGTGGACAAAGAAGGACAGACAGAAGTTTATTGAAGTTTCTTTCGGTCCTTTTGCTTTGCCAAACGCAACCCACTTTTTCCAGGAAGACTCATATTGTCTTCTAGTTGACTTGGCCTTGTATTCTTCTAAGAATTCTATATTGCCTTTTGAGATCCCAAGCCTTTTTCTAACCGCCAGAGCGAGAAAATCATGAAATGAAGGGTTTGGGTTCTCTGTGATAAAACGAAGGCAGTTAATTTCTGAATCTTCGGAAATATACCTAGGGTCAGAGCTAGGACCAGCCTCATCTAGTCTATCAGCCCCACTAGAGGATCCTCGTATGGGGCTATATAGCGAGGTAGTTTCTTGAAGACGCTCGTGATGAAGAGGTCGAATTGCAGTTCCGGGACTTATTCCCATCTGGGAGGGAATATGTCTGCTCCCATGGACCATTCCAACTCTATCGGTTTGTATCGAAATAGAGTATCCACCGTCACATCGTGGATCAGTTGTAAATGAACTGCTGGTAAGTGCCGTCCCTTTAAGAGAGGGATGGGTAACTTCACCAAAACTGAATGAAACGTTCGAATGTCACATTATTATCGCTTCGGTGTCCCAGATCAGTCGTAGAGAGCCTGATCTGTGTGGAGGGGCTTCCCCACCCATGAAAGGACCAGCAGAGTCTTGGGACTTTCATGCTCTAATTTCTGTTAGAGAAGCGATTAAAGAGGGACCGATCTCAGTCTTTTTTTATCTCTTCAAGCGTTTGATGGGTGTTTTCTCCAAGCTCTTAACGCATCTTTCCGGTGTGCCCTTAGCACCAGGTCTGTCACTATAGCGAACTGGGGAAAGTTAAGCGCTTTTTCCTGTTGGCGTTTTGGTATTCTGACTGTATACCTGAGTCTCTTGACAGACCTCACGAGCTCCTTTTATATTTCCAAAGGAGAGGAGAGTTGATGTGACTGAGGGCTTCGATGGTTTTTTAAACATCGCAACCCCTGAGCTGGAGAAAGTCGAGACTTCTAGAAGCCTATCTTGCATCCGTGATGTCCCAGGAACCGGGTCATCTCTTTGAATGCACATTGGCCGGACACTTCGGGTGCTGTCCACTCCAGCCTCTTGATCAGGTATATTAATACCTGAACTATTTCTAGGCTTGACTTTGACCTGACTAAGTTCGTCAATCCTTTGAAGATACTTAGGACTGTGAGTCCGACACGTATCTTTCCTAGGATGAATGTTACTCTCTGTAACATGAATTCTAGATAGGAGGAAGGGGGGTGGTTGACTGGAAGGTTCTGAAGGACACCTTTCAGGTCTGACAAGACTACGAACACCCGTAATCGGAACAAGGTCCATATGTTCAGAAGGATTAGCATTCAGAACTTGCTGTTTTTTATGAACTTGTTGAGTGGCGACAAGTTCAGAATGACTCATTGATATCTTGATTCCTTCTCGTGAACACAAAACAGCCTTCCCTGGAACTCGATGAGCTATAGTTTTCTTACCACCTGTATGCTCTATAGCTCTCAGGTATACTTCTCCAGGAGGGTTTTGAACTGTAGGAGAAGGTAAGGAAATGATGGTAGGGACATTTCTGTTTCCCATCAATGGCTCATCTTGAATAGGCTTTGGACCGAAGGATCGAAGGTCCTGCGATCCTGAGGGAAAGTTCCTCCTAGCCGAAGCGTCTTTATGCTTCGAGTAGTCAGTAGGCTTAGACTTTTGACCATCTGCCTGTAGCACCGTGGTCACTGGAATAGTGGGATGTTGTTGAGCAGCCCGGATATTTCCAGCATTTTTTATCTTATTTTTAGGTTGGGGACCCACACCCACAGAAGATTTTCTATTTGAAGGAATGCCCCATTTTTGAAGAAGACTTATGTTCTCCATGGTGGCGTTCTTAATTACTTCCTTAATGACCTCGTGTGGGAAGAGGTCTTCACCCCAGATGTTGGAAGATATTAGCTTCCTTGTTTCGTGTTTCACTGTTGCGTCAGCGAACACAAACTCTCTACATGCTCTCCTGGCCTTCATAAAGGCGTAAAGGTCCTTCACCAAGATAGCCATATTCATTTTGGCTATGACCATGAGCATGTCTGGGGTACTTTCGTAGGTTGAACACAACTCTATGTAGTTTTGTAGAGAAAGGGATGTCGCAAGTCTCTCCTTTGACTCATGTTCATTACACAAGAGTAACTCAGACAATTTATGGAGACATACCTTGAATTGTCGACTTGCGGTGTCCTTGTCTAATTTTCCTACTGAAAATGTTAAATGGACTTCCTTCCAATCCTTTTCCTGTCCGGGAAAAGCTGGTGACAAAGGCTTGCACTCATCGAGTGTGGGACATGGCTTACCCGTCTCTACCGCTTTGGCAACAGAAGTAAATGCCTTCCCCATAAAGGGGAATGAGAGTGAAGTAGGAGCAAGAAAGGAAGGGTGTCTGTTATTCAGTGTGAATACCTTCGACTCTGAATAACCCGCCTTTCTCAGACTACCTGAAAGGATAGTCTGTGCCTTATCATGGTCGAGAATCAAGACCTCCTTTGGTTTCGCTCCTTTTCTTGACTTTGGTTCGTACTTCAGTCGAACCCAACAATTAGGGAAAGCATCAAAACTTGGCCAAAATTGAATTTTGTCCAAAGGAACAGCATCTATTTTCTCTGAGATGTAGAGATTGCCATTTGAAATCGGCATCTGCTCCGCAAACCTCCAGGGATTGGTTATGGAGCATGTTGGTAGGTCTTGATTCAAGGGTCGTTTGACTGACCCCTGGGAAGCGACAAGAGAAGCTTTACGAGGCTCTATCTTGCGTTTTACTTCCTGCTTTTCGTTTTGTTTACGAAAGCTCTCTATTTGATTCTTCAGCTGGATACATAATTGTACCACATTAATCCAATAGAGGGGTAGAAGACGAAGATGTCGACATCGATGGCTCTATAGCCGGCATAGGCGGAGGAAATTACGACACAACCTTTTCCTCTTCTACCCTGGGGCACTTCTTGCCCTTAATCCCAAAGGTTTTCTGGCCGTCAGGGGATGTAGTTGGCTCCTGAGGTACTACTGTTTCCTCACTTGCTTCCGGAAATAGTAGCTTACGCATCCTATCATTAGGTAGGAAAGGTCCGGAGAGTGATTTTGAAAGCCTCTCACCCAGTTGCGTAATTTATATTGAGCTGTATCCCTAATCTCCGTAAACTTGGGATTTTCAAAACCTTCGGACATTAATGTCCGCCATATATTGCAAACCTGTGGGTTCCAATAATGTAGGGATCCGGAAATAATATTGCAGGGGGCATGAAACCTGCAAGTATTATGACCGTAAAAAATACTTACTCTTGGCCTTGCAGAGGACTGCAGCACAAGGTATTTGGTGTTATTCCTGTAAAGAAAGGAAAACCAAATGAGTATACAATGGATTATCTCCTTGACAATCAACATGCAAATGTCCTTTACAATAGAGTAGCTTAGGATAGTAAGCTATAAAGGGATAGTAGGAGATACATACTTGTGTACCCCTGTGACCAAATGCTGTTGCCTCCCCTCAGTATTAACAACATGGAGATTTCTCTATAGAGTAACTCCAAACAAAAGGACTCTTACCCCTAGGGGTAGAGAAGTATCAAACCACTGTCCCAAAATAATGTTAATACTGTGGGGTCAGGATGACTGATTCTCGATCAGAATATTGAAGAAAACTATTCATTCAATATATGAACGGTACCAGCAGAATGCTCGTACAAGGGTACCCAAGGTATGTCAGAAAATACTACTGTATCATGGTACTGTAGTTTTCTAATTGCAGTAAGTCTATATTGCAATTTACTGGCTACAGTACATCATGTATTGTAGTCTAGTCATTATGCTGCCTTCATAGTAGCATATGACAGTATGGTCCATATAGCATGAAGCCAGCTGGACTAGGAAAATAAAGACATATATTTGTATATCCCACTCAGCCTATTTGCTGTAGCCTTCCTACTATATTAAAATATAGAGTTTCCTCATCAGGGAGACTCAAGGAAAAAGGCTGCACCCTTTAAGGGTTAGGAGTGTATTACTCCTGCCTTGAAGTGTTTAATATTGTAGGGTAACCCTAATACTGATTTCTAATCAGGATATTGAAGAAATCATATTCATTCAATATAGGATTGGGCTCAGCAAATGCCTGTGTTGGATATTCAAAATATATTGGAAATAACTACTAGTATAAACTATATAGTAGTTTTCTATCCGCAGTATATTCTATAATGCAGATATACTGGCTACCTGTATAAAATATACAGTAGTTCAGCCGGCATGTAGCCGGCATAGCTAGGTCTTGCCGGCATACCCGGCACGCTAGCTAGAGAGAGAGAGATAGCATGGAAAAAGGGCTACTCCTTACTGTGAATGTATACAGTAATTAAGGATGTAAAAGTCTAATTTGACTGCCTTTTTCCAGAGAGAAGGTTCTAATAGAAGGGGAGAATGTACCATTCAGGCTTCCATGCAGCTACAGTACTATTGCCGACAAGGTACCGCCGATACACTGCCGGCCGGCAAGTCCAGCAGTACCAGTACAGTCGGCGTGCTGCCAACTGAGTCAGCACTATCTGTGCCGGCCTGGCCGGCAGTACCCCGGCAACAGGACCTGTAACAGCTGTCCAAGGGAGGACTGAAGAACCTTGGGAACAGAAGGGACTTCCCTCTCACGGCCATCATGGTCGCCGGCAGCCATCTTGGCTGCCGGCTGGGCCGGCAGTTGCCGGCTGGGCCGGCAGTTGCCGGCTAGGCCGGCAATTGCCGACAGATGATGTGGTTGGCAGCAGTATGCTCTGCCGTCAGCCAAGGACATGGCTCGAGAGGGAGTCTGGCTGGCTCCGGCAACCTACCAGCAAAGGAAGGTTGCAAGATGCCAGCCTAAAGAAAGACAATGGCTAAGCCATCAAAAGAGGACAGCGGGGTAGGGAACAGGGTCCTGTAACGAGTGTGAAAGGAACTGGCAAAAATTGTCAATGCTACCACCTGTAAAAGAAACTCTGTTTCGGTATCGGCAGAATCCCAGGGAACAGGAGAGACTCAGTTCTCCAACCCAGAGATTGCTGACACAGTTAAGGGGATGGCGGCACTGCCGCCTCCTCTTAACAAAGAAGAAACAGAGTTCCAGTGCCACGTATCCTAGGCTAAAGAAAATTACTCTTCAGCCCAGAGTACTGTGGCATAGGACTAGTCTTT
>NC_090755.1:66865308-66882808 GCF_036898095.1 Palaemon carinicauda
AAGGCAACTCATGAATGGAAGAGGCAAGGGAGAGTGATATTGCCCTAGAGAATGACCTCTTCTTTTTTGTCTGCATCTTTTCCCAAAGACGAAGAGGTCAGTCTCAAGGGCAATATCACTCTCCCTTGCCTCTTCCATTCATAAGCAGCCTTTAAACCTTTAACAATTGGAATAAGGGAAAGTGTCTGTGTAGGAGAATTCAAAATCTATGGAGAGTGATATTGCCCTAGAGACTGACCATGTATACGTATTATCTGCGCCCAAGCCACTCTCCACCCAAGCTAGGACCAAAGATGGCCAGATAGAACTGTAGGCTCTCCCATAACCCCCATTCTTAGCTCACAAGGATGGTGAGGTTGCAGCGATCAGCAGAACTGACCAGGCAATGACGTTACCAACAGTAACAAGTGTCCTGTTGTATTGTGATGCTATTCCTTGGAGGAACAATCTCATTGTATAAATAAGGTTGATGGATATTATTATTATTATTATTATTTTTATTATTAAATGCTAAGCTACAACCCTAGTTGGAAAATCAGGATGCTATAAACCCAGGGGTCCTAACAGGGAAAATAGCAAAGTGAGGAAAGAAAATAAAGAAAAATAAAATATTTTAAGTATTGCAACAACATTAGAATAAATATTTCCAATAAAAACTATAAAAAAATTTAACAAAACCAGAGTAAGAGAACTCTAACCCAAGACAGTGGAAGACCATGGTACAGAGGCTATGGCACTACCCAAGACTAGAGAACAATGGTTTGATTTTGGAGTGTACTCCTAGAAGAAGCTGCTTACCATAGGAAAGTAGCCACCGAACAATTGCAGTACAGTAGTTAACCCCTTGGGTGAAGAAGAATTGTTTGGCAATCTCAGTGTTGTCAGATGTATGAGGACAGAGGAGAATCTGTAAAGAATAGGCCGGACTATTCGGTGTCTGTGTAGGCGAAGGGAAAGTGAACCGTAACCAGAGAGAAAGATCCAGTACTGTCTGGCCAGTCAAAGGATCCCATAACTCTCTAGCGGTAGTATCTCAAGGGGATAGGACACTTGCCCCATTTTTCCTTGTGTGTGTGAAAATTGTGTGATTTGGTCGGGCAAATTTGATTCGTGTTTTATTAATACGAACTAAAACTGACATTTAGAAAGTAGTTTGCTGCTCAAGAATGCGAATGGACTTTACCTCGTACCTTTCGTGACAATTTATTCTCTCCCGAGATGATTATGAACTCAAGCATCAGTCAGTGTCCAACACTTATTTGTTGCACCCAACTGTCTCGGAATTATATAAAGAACCGTATTCTTAATGTCATCTGTTTTCAACTCTTAAAAAATTACATATATAGAATTTAATCAAAGGTTATATACAACACTAATACAAAAAAAAAAAAAAAAAAAAAAAAAAAAAAAAAAAAAAAAAAACTATTAATAATTTGATAGGAATGTGTAATCCTGACAACGTACCTTTGAAACGTATAACATGACGTCTTCAGCTGCGATGTCAAACAGTGTTCCAGAAGAAGAAGAAGAAGAAGATGATGATTCAAGAAGACTCGAGAAGCAGCAGCCAGCCCGACTAGCGCCTCTCGCGATGAGAGAAGCAACCGAGTGTCTTCGCCAAATAGTTCTCCGTCTTCGTCTCAGATCAATCAATAACTAGATTTTGCACGAAGTTCTTAATGCAATGGATGGTCAAAATGATGAAAAAACATGAATCGTCATGCACAGAGTTAATTTAATAAAGGTGCCAGAGATTAATGTTCGAGTCATGGGGAATTTAATAAGACCTAAATTTTTGGTAAAAAAGTTAAGGTGAGTGAGATCATGAACACCGGACAATATTCAAAACATGGCAAAATGAATTGATACTAGAGGGGCACTCAGTAGAGCGCAGACATCCGCCACGGCAGCTTATTTCTCGACCGTTGACCTAGGACTTTCATAATTTAATCACTTCCACGTCTCATAATAACAATTAATCCATGAATATTTCACTACTACAGTATATAAGTAAAATTGTGACCTCAGCCATGACAACTTATTTCTCGACCTTTTGTTTGACCTTGACCTTTAACCCAGGACTTTCAAATTGAATCACGTTCACATCGCAACATAACAATTAATCCCTGAAAGTTTCACTACTCTATGAGTAAAATTGTGGCCAGGAAGTTGTTCACAAAAAAAAAAAAAAAAAAAAAAAAAAAAAAAAAAAAAATGGACAAACAGGGACGAAATCATAACCCTCTCCCAACTTCGTTGGCGGAGGGAAAAAAATTTTCTTGCCACATACACGTCTCCAAAAATCATGTAAGACTTTCTCAATGCCCAATTTTTCGTACAGTCGAAGAAGAGAAAGACTGGATACGTTTTTAATAGGTAATTTACAACGTATATTCATACCTAGAATCTTCATGGAACATGTAGCTTAAAAAACATACCTGTAGTCAAGGAAATATTTACGTCCCACAATCACGCTTTAAGCTAGATGTCTGTTAATGGATTCAACAAACTCAAGAATGTATTCAAGATCTATATAGTAAAAAAAAAATAAAAGGAATGTGAAAATAAGTGATGATAATAACAACAATTTTGATGTAGATATGGATTAATATTTCTAAAGTTTGTTTTAAGGTAGGGATCATTCCTAAAAAACTATACAATGAATGTGAATAACATATAACGCTTTTACTTTCTTTACATATCTAAAGATTTGTTATAAATAGGTATTTCCCTCAACGTGAAGTCGTTTTTAATAACTGGTGGACAATCCCTAGAACTACATTCTGCCACATTCCTGAAGTTGCTTTACAACACTACAAAGAAGGCTAACTAGCAGCACGTCAGACCTCCCTACACACACTGTTCAATGCAGCTCCATCTTGCAAACACCATCTGGTCAAGTTAAGCCTTTTGAAGTCTTTACTCTCTTCTTACTTAAAACTCCTGAATCATATTCTTTTTAAACTTCAGTGAATGATCACATATATTTTGTATTCAACATACACACATCACTTCCCTAAAGAGGAGTTGGTACAACAATCTCATGGTTTCTACCAACAACTCAAGTTTCTTATAAATCTGTTCCATACATCCTGCTGCCTTTCTTGCTTCCCATGTTCTGCAACTTACATCTTTTTTCATCTTGCCATCATCTGCTATATTTATACTAAGAAACTTATAACTAGAGGCTGGAATTGCTTTGATGCATTGCCTTGGGGCCAAAATTGGAGGTTTTACCTGGATCGTGAACAGCATTGACCACACTAGACACTGTGCATGTTGCCATATTGCGATACTGCTCCATTGTTCACCTGCACTGCTTTGTTTATACTTAAATATATTTATTTATTTCCCTTTCATTACCGTTAAAAGCAATACCATGTTATTCTAATTTATTAGATGCTGACAACCACTCCTTGAAGCTAAGACAATGAATTGCAATACAGTTTCTGAAATAGTAATCAATAACGCTTATTTTGCTTTTACAATTAGGCAAGTTTCAACACCACATTTCAACCGTCCTCAAATCACTCCTCCAGTACATGTTTTATACACATTGCCAACATATTATCTGGCTTAACTTCTTAGTTATTCCATCCATATTCTTAAGTTATACCTAAGTATTACATGTGCATTGATTTGTAATGAGCATTTCAGCAATAATTTTGAAATATGCAGGTATATAACAAAATATACTGGCAATTCCCAACCATCAAAAAAATTCCAAAGACAAAGAAAGCATGATGTGATACAATCTCTTCTAAAGAAGATACAGATGACAGACATCGTAAGGTAACAATTACCACACAAAAACAGTGGTTGCAAAGTACGCAACAGATATGTAGGCTACACTTAAAATTTGGGACGTCTCAGTTTTCCCTTGACATTAAACAAGCTAACTACAGTAGTAAGTTCTCACTACCATCTACGTGGGTACATACGTGTGTGCATATTATATGTCCATGAAACAACACCAATATGCTAGAGGTCATACAAAGAAACTTATGTTTTTAGTCTTGAGCAACATTTTGTTTTCAAGCACAAGGTTTAGAGAAACAATGAAAGCATTTTACCAATCAACTCCAGACGGATTAGCCTGACATATCACTCGCTCATCGGTTTTAGGAACCTGGTCATGCAGAAAGGTCGAGTAAAAGTAAAAAACTGGGTGAGTAAACGGTTCAGTAGAAAGGGATGTAAATGGTTCTAGGTAGCGAATTTCTATTTTCTCTGGATTGATGAAAGGTGTAGAGTCACCCCAGACGAACTTCCCGCCAGCTTGCTTGTGTAAGTCCAGGTAGTAAGCACGTTCACGACCTACGGCAAGTTAGAAAACAGACGTGATTATTGTTATTATTATTATTATTATTATTATTATTATTATTATTATTAGCTAAGCTACACTGCTAGCTGGAAAAACAGGATAAAATAAGACTAATGGCTCCAGCAGGGAAAAATAGTCCAATGAGGAAAGGAGATAAGGAAATAGATAAACTATGAGTAGAAATGGACAATTGAAATAAGATATTTTAAGAACAGTCATCATCATCTCCTCCTACGCCTGTTGAAGAAAAGGGCCTCGGTTAGATTTTGCTAGTTGTCTCTATAATGAGCTTTTTAATTCAATACTTCTCCAGTCATCATCTCCTCCTTCGCAATTTATAGTCCTCAGCCATGTAGGATTGGGTCTTCTAACTCTTCTAGTGTCTTGTGGAGCCCAGCTGAAAGGTTGGTGATCTAATATCTCTTGGGGAGTGCGAAGAGCATGCCCAAACACTCATCTAACATTCATGATCTCCTCCAAATATTGCACTTGAGTAATCTCTCGTATAGTTTCATTTCTAATCCTGCCCTACCACTTAACTGTCTATATTCTTCTGAGGACTTTGTTCTCAAATCTACTAAATCTATTGCAGATTGTTTCATTGTCATACCATGACTCATGTCCATATAGTAACACTGATCTCACTAAACTGATATATAGTCTGATATTTATAGGCTATGTATTTTCAGGTGACTTGATTTCCAAATTTTACTTAACCTAGCCATTGTCTGATATGCTTTTTTCCAATCTTTCATTAAACTCTAATTCTAACGATCCTGTATTGGAGATCATAGTTCCTAAATACTTAAATGATTCTACCTCATTAATCCTTTCTCTCTCTAATTATATTTCATCTTACATTGCATACTCCATTCTCATTGTCTATGTCTTTCTTCTATTTATCTTCAGCTTAGCCTCGTGTGATATTTCATGCATTGTGGTAAGCAGGCATTGCAAATCCTGTGGCGTTCTGCTAACAAGGACAGCATCATTAGCATACTCTATCCAGTCCAATCCTTCTCAACCATCTCCAACTGTCTTACGCATTACAAAATCCATAGAGGATAAACAACATAGGTGTCAACACATTCCCTTGGAGTACTATGCTGTTCACTGGATATTCATTTCAGGTTCCACTAACATTAACTTTGCAATTGCTATGATCATGAACACACTTAAGAGGAATTCTATAATAACGCAGGTGGCTGGTGTACACAATCTAAAGCTTTTTCACAGTTCACAAATGTCATCAAAAGTGGATTTCTTTATTGTACGCATTGCTGTACAACATGTCTCAAAATGAGAATTTGGTCAGTGTAACTTCTACCTTTTCGAAATCCTGCTTGTTCATCTCTCAGCTTTTCATCAATCTTTCTCTGCATTCTCTTTAGAATAGGCATACTATATATTTTTATAACAACTGAATCGAAGTGTTATCTCTGTAATTATTGCAAACAGTCAGGTCTCCTTTTTTGCAATTTTTTGCAACACTCCTAACTCATGTTCACCAGGTTTTGTCTCTTCATGCCATATTCTACAAAATAATTTTGTAAGTAGTCTGGGAGTCACTTCATTTTCGGCCATTATCATCTCGGCAGTTCCATCGTATCCAGGGGCTTTCCATCTCTTTAGTTGTTTAGGATAGCTTCGCCTTCAAATACACTGAATTCATTCATGGGCACATCAAGGTTTTCCTTTGCTTCGAACAGTAACAAAATCAAAACACATTTTTCATACATAAACTATAAAAATAGATTTATGTCAGCCTGTTCAACATACAAATATCTCAATTAAAGTTACGTATCATTCAGAGAATTGTAAATTAATCCACCTGAAACTCATAATCAAATGATCAAAACTTCAATTCGAAAAGAATCTAGTATAGAGGGACTTCTTGATATAATCTAAAATACTGCATCATTCAGTAATGATAAAATTAGATGCTTAAAGAGTTAAATACTTGAATAATTCAGTGACTGTAAAATCTATATTTGTCAAATTTGTTTTCGTGCGGTTATGTATATGGCAGAATGGATTATGAAACACCATTAAATTTGAATTCCTATGGCATTTAATCTACTGTATATAATATTAGATGCTTAGATGTTTATCAGACAAAATTGAGAATAGTCAATATTTACTTAACTTGATTATTACAGAATCTGATCCTTTTAGTTGTCAAATTAACACTTAATCTTATACAAAATTCAATGTTTCCATTATTCAACATTTAAAAATCTGTCAACTTTATCTATAATCTAATGCACACAAACTTAGCAGCGAATTTAAGACTCAAAGTAAGTAGGAGTATTCACTAAATTTAATACTACGATCATTTCGTACTTTTATGAGTCATTACTCAAAGGTTTCACCACTTCTACAAGCTAATAGTCACATACATAATGCATATGGAAATGTATACTTACTAAAGAGAGACTTCATGACTTCCAGAGATCTGATGATGACCAGGCGAAATCCAGGAATCCTCTTACATGCTTCCTTAGCTGCAGGGAACGTCATCCAGGTTGGTAATTCAAAATAATAGAGTTGGTCCTTCTTGATTCCCCAGGTCCTTCCCTCGAGTGAAGCTAACAATAATAACAACAATAGTGATAATAAAGGAATTTTGACATAGGAAAAATCTATTTTTGGGTGAGATAGCCATGTCGTCCTGATGGAAGTTCCTATAGACAGCTTTATGCATGGGATATTTCTGCGAGTGATATACTAGAGAATTTTACCTGTAGAATTATCACAGGGTTACTAACCTCACCGCAGTGAATATCCCAAAAGATATCTATGTATAACAGGGATGTGTTTAAAACAACCACGGCTTTCCTTCCCTGAATAGAGTTAACCTTGTCTAGAAGGATATGGGATAGGATTGGATACGTGGGAGAGCCGTTACAAATCCGATACCAGTATGTTACTGTAAACACGTACGCTAGTTCGCCATTCCAGCAGCAGCCATTGACATAATTATGCCCTCACAGTCACACTGAGAATTTGGGAGGGTATGAAAAGTAACGGGCGGGTCCATCAAGACGACTTGGCTATCTAACCCGAAAATAGATTTTTCCTATGTCAAAATCCGTTTTTTGGGTTCGAGCCTTGTGGTCTTCATGGAAGTGTACCAGAAAATTAAAAATTCTCAGTTGTGGCATATAAGAATTTAACCATATATGTGCTATAGTTCCATTCAAATTAATTATGCGAGAAATTAAAATTTCTCCATAATTAGTGTATATAGTGAGGGTTTGTTTTATATTCTAAATATAATTACTTGGGATAAACGTCCAATTTCATAAGTGGAACATTGAAAGTTTTGTAAACCATGTTGGAATCAGAAAGTTATTATCACAGCCCCACACGTGATAAGGATATCTGAAAAATGTTAACTAGGAACACATACAGACAAATAAATAATCTGCAATAAAAGGGTTAAATAAAATAGGTACAGTACACTAAATTCTATTTATAAAGTTAGGTTCATTAAAAAAGAAACACTAAAAGATGTGCAATCTTTCACTATTTCAAAAGTAACCAAATGCAAAGGAATTGAACAAACAATATTTACATTCAATGTTTAAAAAGCAAGAACGGTTTACGCCAGTAACATCGTTCTGAATAGTGTAAAAATACAAATTCATACGATAAGTATAAATTCACCTTTTGACTCTCCATTATAAATATAATTTATAACACTATGTAAATTAAAAGAACATTCCACCGCTCTTTGTACACTATAATAGTCCCGTTTTCTACAGTCTATAAGAGTCCATATACAACCCTTAGAAGCTGGTTTAATCACACTACCAGCTGCCACAACAAAATGTTTAATCTCCTCCAATTGTCTTAAGTAGTATTTGAAAAACACTCTTGAAGATTTCCATCCAGTATAGGCTTGTAACCCCTCAAATAACATACACTGGAAGAAGTTTAAGGAAAAGGCAACTTTCCTAGGATCATGACCTGATGGCATACTATCCAGGTCTGCCCCTCTAATAAAGCAGGCGAGATTGTACCTCTAGCTGTTTTAAAGATAAATTAGATTCTTTGGTTTCCCCTTTAAAAAGTTGTCCATCTTTAAAAGCTACACTCTTTAACAGGTAAGTTTTAAGGCATTCCACAGGGCACAAAGAAGAATTTTCCTTAAGAGGGACGATCTTCCAAAGACCCAAACGTTTTGTGGGAATTTATTTTCAGCCAGAAAAGCAGGATCCGGGTATGAATTAACTTCTCCCGATTCTGAGAATTCGATGTGACCATCATCCCTTGATAGTGCCACAATCTCGCTGACTCTAGCACCAGAAGCCATAGCTAGTAAAAAGATAGATTTTCGAGTAAGATCCCTCAAATAAGCAGAATAATTATCTATTGAGGAGGCTAAGTGCAAGACTTTATCCAAAGACCGAGAGATGGTTTTAAGGGGAGCATTTGGTTTCAACTTAGCACAAGCCTTAGAGATGTTATTGAACATTTCGCTATCGAGTTCTATATCGAAAGCATAAGCGATAGGTCTGGACAAGGCCGATTTACACGAGGAAATAGTTGTGGAAGCCAGACCTTGTTCATGTAATGTGATAGAGAATGATAAACAGAAGTCCATTGTAATCGAAATAGGCTTATGTTTCTTAACAAACTCCACCCACTTCTTCCAAGAGGTTAGATATTATTTCCTTGTAGTAAAGGACTTGTACTTCTCTATAAAATCAATCCTTTCCTTCGAACTCTATATTTTCTTTTAGCAGCTAGGACAATAAAATCATGAGCTGAAGGTTTCCGTTATCCAAGAAGAAGCAAAAACAGTCTCCTGTTGAACATCTTGGGACATCACTGATGTTGGTAGAGCAGTGGTTCTCAAACTATGGGTCGCGACCCAAAGTTGGGTCGCGAGATCAATTTTGATGGGTCGCAGGGACACAGGAACATTAAAAGCAGTGCCATGGATTCTATTAATATAGTTTTGGGAAAGAAAAGCAGTGCCATGAATCCTGTTCGTTTAGTTTTGTGAAAAGGAAAAGCAGTGCCATAAATCCCACTAGTTTAGTTTTGTGAATGAAAAGCTGTACACATTATTTTTTTTTCCAAAATAAAGTGTATATATCATTGCATGTTTTCTTTCTCTTCACTTTACTCTGGGTCGCGAAGGAATGAAATGTTTCAAATAGGGTCGCTCATGAAAAAGTTTGAGAACCACTGTGGTAGAGGAATCTGAAGAGGGTTGAGTTCCAGAATAAGAGGGTACCAATTACTCTTGGGCCATTTGGAGGCCACTAATGCTGCTGTCCCCTTGAAGGTTCGTAGTTTGTTCAGGACCTTCACAAGGAGATTGAATGGTGGGAAAAGAGAAATGTGGGTCCAATGGTTCCAATCCAGGGACATCGCATCTATCCCCGCTGCTTCTGGATCTAAATTTGGTGCTACATAAGGGGAAGCTTCTTGTTGAAGCTCGTCACAAAGAGACCTATTTGCAGTTCCGGGACTTGCCCTAGAATGAACCAGAATTATTTTTTGTCCAGGGACCATTCTGTTTCCGGAGGTTTGAATCTTGATAGAGTATCCGCCAACACATTACAAACTCCTTCTAAATGAACTGCAGAGAGGTGCCAATTCCACCTTTTCGATAAAGTGACAATGGCTAGCATTACGTAATTGATCTGAGGAGATCTTGAACCTGTCTGTTGGTGCAGTGGACTATAGTCTTGCTGTCGAGAACCAACCTGATGTGGGAGTTGCTCTTGGGGTTCAACCTCTTCAGAGAGAGAAACACTGCCATAGGTTCCAGAATTTTGATGTGAAATTGCTGAAATGTGACTGACCACTGACCCTGTACTCTCCTGGAGGGAGTATGACCCCAACTCCCCACCCTTTTTCCGATGCATCCATGTGAATCGTCACTGATGGAGGCGGAAAACACAGGGGAATGTGTCGACAGTCTCTTGGTAGTGAACCATGGCTTGAGCTGTTTAAACAGAAAAGCCGGGGTTTCGTGGTGATGATCTCTTCGAGCATTTGATCCCTTTCTTCGTCAAACTCTCTTGGCAGCTTTGAGTCTTGCTTTCAGAATAGGGTTTGTAATTGCTACAAACTGGGTTTGTAACCACTGCAAACTGTAGTGAACCAAAGGCTCTTTCCTGATGACATCTGGTAATCGTTTTTGAGTGAAGCACACACCTGACTGATCTTGCCATTTCCTTCCTCTTGCCCAAAGGAAGAAAAAGGATATGTGACTTCAAATCCCTGTGCAGACCCCACTGGAATTCTTGAGCTGGAGTTAATCTGGACTTTGGGAGGTTGATGACTTCATGACTTTCAGAGCTGCGAGAAGACATACTGACTTCCTCGCAAACATACCAACCAGTCGTCAAGGTATACCGTAACTTGAAGACCTTTGTCTCTGAATTGTTGGACAATGGTCTCGACTAGTTTTGTGAAAATCCTTAGAGCTATGCTGAGTCCGAAGGGCATAGCTTTGAATATGTAGGACTTTCTTGCCAGTCTGAAACCAAGCTAGGAGGAGAAGTGCTGACCTATCCGAAGATGCCAATAAGCGTCGGTAAGATCTATAGGGACAACGTAGGACCCCTGGGGTAGTAGGGTCCGTATTTGTGAGATAGTTAGCATTTGGAACTTGTCACTCTGAATGAACTTGTTTAGAAGGGACAAGTCCAGTATTGTTCAAAGAGTTTTTGAATCTTTCTTTGGCACGCAAAGTAGCCGCCCTTGAAAGTTCATGGATTTCGTGCAATGGATAACTCCCCCATGGAGAAGATCTTACACATATTCTTCCAGGAAAGGTGTTGTTGGCTCTTGAACTTTGGCAGTTTCTGTCTCCATTTCCAGCCTAGTCCTTTTGTGGCTAAGCTGTGAGCCCAAGGATCAAATTTACATTGATCCCTAAAGCGGTAGAGTCTTCCCCATACCAGAAGCTCCTCATTGTCGTTTTGAAGGACCTGCTCCTTTATGTGTTCTGCCTCAGTTTCCTCGACCCTTAGGGTGGTCACCTCTTCTAAATTTTCCTCTTCCACTTGCACTTCTTCCCTCAGCTCCAATGGGACGAAATGTAGTAGTGGTCCGTTAGTAAACAGGATTGAAAGCTAGCGACTGTGTAACATACTTCTGGGGAACTGTGTACGCAGTCTGTGGTATCGTAGTTGCTGTAGCAATACTAACAGTAAAGGTCTTTTTACCTTGGAAGGGTTTCCTAGGTTTCTTGTCTTTAGGTTGAGGTCCTTCTCCAAGGGTAAATTTCCTCTTCAAGGACATGGCCCGTTTTTTGCATAAGGCTCTTGTTGCCCCACCCTCTGGGGAAACAGATATTTCCCCCAGATGTTAGAGTCAATCAAGTTTTTAGGCTCATGCCAAAATTTTAGGTTCATGACAACGTTTTAGGCTCATGCCTAACAGTTGCCGCTGCTGGGACGTGCTCCCTACAGGCTCTCCTGGCTAAAAAGAATGCGTGCAGATCACAATGGAAGGTAGCTAAATGAGTTTTAGCTAGAACCATGAAGAGGTCAGTTTTTTAATAGTTCCCTATGAGCATTTCTAAGTACGAATGGTGTGTCAAAGAAGCCGCCAGTCTTTCTTTGGCCTCCAATTCCAAACTTAAAAGATATTCCACAATTCTGGACAGTTTCTCATCAAACTGATAACCCCCTATATCCCTATCCAGTTTACCAACTATAAAGGTATGTTGGACATCTTCCCAACTCTCGGAATCATATGGGAGAGCAAGAGAAACGGGCTTGCACTTCTCTAGCATATGTAGAGAACTACCTTCCATTAGTGCCTTCTTAACAGCCTCCAGACTTTTGGAGGCAAAAGGAAAGCCAGAGTCCTTTGGAGCTATAAAAGTCGCTTGCCTTCTGCCAAAAGCAAAAAACTGTGTTGGTAAACTCAACCATTTTTAGCTTCTTTACCAATAAGGTTTTAGCCTTACCATGATCGAATATGATCGTCTCCTTAGGAACGGTATCACCCCTAATAGACGCCTCAGAATTCAACCTCACATAGCAGTGAAGGTAATTATCCATTGAGGAATAAAACTCCAAATCTGAAACTGCTTTAGAGCCTAATTCTTCACCAATATGAAGGTGCCCCTCACTCAGAACCATCTGTTCTGCATAATGCCAAAGATTCTTAGCCGAGAAGTCTGGTAGACTTGAGACTGGTGGCGCTTTGGAAGTTGGTGCCTGTTTTAGTGCCTCGATCTTCACCTCCAAGGATGCTTGACATTTTTTATACTCCGCTTGCATATTTTCCATGAATGCTTTCATGGAAGCCATAAACTCCAAATGACCAGGAAACAAAGGGGCAGTTAGAGTCAGAAGAGGAGTCGAAGATGAAGCTGGAGTAGCAGAGTCCAGGACTGGGTCAGGCAGTGGTATAGTAGAAATCTGCTCACTGTTGTTAGAGACCTCTAAAGCTCTTGTAGTCAGGAAGATCCTTTCTTTGTCTGACAAAACGGAAGAGGTTGTCGACATGTCAACATCCAGATTCATGTCCTTAAACGTGTCCTCTACTTCATGATCTGCTAAATCGAGTTGTAATACCGGGAGTTGCCCCGTAGGTATGTGATGTCCATACACTGAGGTCAAATCAGCCCTGGGAAATAGGAGATTCCTCATTTACACTAAAGGAAGATAGGGGGCACCTTGTTGAGAGCTCTTTTGGAACCCTCTAACCCTGGTCCTGTTGGTCTTCTGGCCCCATGCTTTCTCATCTGGAGAACTGTTGGTAGCATGGAATCCAGAGTGAAGGAGATCCTTACATATGCTGCGGTTAAATGGTTCCCACATAGTAATGGATACCTTTGCAACATGGCAATCAGCATGATTCCTGCAGGTCTTGTGGCCACAAGGCACCATGAGCCACCTGATGCAGGTTACCCTTGAGTACTTCATGCTGTCAGCAACCTGTAAAGATAGAAAAATTTCAACGAGTACGTTACCAACACAATTTTTTTTTATATAAATCTTCACATTGGAAATATAAAATTTATTTCCTCGAATTGTTAAGTATTCCAAAAAAATACACACCAAATAAATAATTCTACCTACTACTAGCTAAGACTACGGCTACACTACAAAGGGAGCTTACACCAAACAGCTCAAAATTCTATATAAATTCCAATAGTAAGGTACAATAAAGGGAAACAAAAAGAATCATACCAATAGAACACTTTTTCCCCAAAATTGGTCGATTAGACAACCTAAGGTTGCAAAATCAGATACTTGCCAACTTAAGGCAGCAAACAGCTATGTCTAGAATGGCAGCTGTGGATTGCCGACATGGGCCCATGGCCTAATCTTTCCTAACCTGGTAGGTTTATCAACGTAACACAGTGCAGAAGTGCTGCTAAAGTCGACATCCGACAGACAATCCCATAGGTAAATAGTCAATGGGTAAAAGGAAGAAGAGTAGGTCAGAAAAATTGACAGCTGGTAGAGCTAACTGCCACCTTCCTAGCTGTTAACATCAATTATAAAAGGAATGGGGTAGTTTGCCCATAAGTTCTAATGAGAGCCGTATGAAATGGCCAGGAGCCAAAGATTACGAGAAATCAATAAGAAATCCTGACAACTAGGTAGTATCCAACCGATCAATTTAGAGGATAATATTTCTCAAATACGTTTGGAAGAGATATTATATAACAACATCTTACTTATGAGATATCGTTAAAATATATATACTGTACCGGGTATCAATAAAAGATATCTCAAAAATCTTTAAACTACTCTGGTGTAACAAAGGAATTTGCTAACTAGAGTGGAGGGAAGGCAGTTTCTTTGTGTACGATTGTTAAGCTATGAATAGCATAGTATTTAAATCAACTCGGCATGATGGTTTAGGATAAAGCTAGCCCTATGCCAAGTGACAGAAAAAGAAAAAGGGATGAGGGAAAACACAGCCGAACAGAGTAAGGCAGCAGCTAAGGCAGCATAGGAAATGATCCTCCTCAATAAAAAATTGGAATTCCTTAGCCTGCCCATATTTTAGGCTAACGGCAATCAAGCCGACAAGTCTGGAACATATGGTAAATCTAGTAACCACAAGAGCCAGGAAAATCTAAACTAGGCAAAGGAACCATACAATCCTGTGGCAAGCAGGGGAGGAGATAGAGGGAAAAGCTAGCCTAGACATAGACTAGGGAAGACAAGCATGCAACAAACCAAATGCCTAACCTAGAATAATGAAAAATTGTAGGGTATATTATATAAAACACTTGAAATAGGCTAGCTAAGAAATTCATATAAATCACAGGAATTTGATATTGTGAGCTCCCGGCTCCGACCACGCGACTGAAGCAAATAGAAAAACGTATGCATCGTGAGAAATAAAAGGGGGAGACACGAAATTCTCACACAAAACAAACCAAAAGGTACTCAACTTAAGAGTTGAAGCAGAAGTAGAAGCATCCACTGTCAAAATCCACCAAAACTTTGAAAAAAAAAAGAAAAACTTCCAAGCACTTTACCAAAATGGCGCTGCGAAAAGGAAAGGCGAACCAGCGTACGTGTTTACAGTAACACACTAGTATCGGAGTTGTAACGGCTCTCCCATATACCCGATCCTATCCCATATCGTTCTAGACAAGGTTTACTCTATTCAGGGAAGGATAGCCGTGGTTGTTTTAAACACGTCCTGTTACATACACGATATCTTTCAGGATATTCGCTCTGGGGTTAGTAACCCTGTGATACCTCTACAGGTGAAATTCTCTAGTATATCTCTCGCAGAAATATCCAAAGTAGAAAGCTGCCTAGAGGAACTTCCATCAGGATGACATAGCTAGAGGCCAAAAGTAATTATTATAATCATGGATACAAACAGTAAGCCTGATAGCAATGATATTCATGCTACATTATTTTAAGATAGGCAATAATTTTTTACTTATTTTTTGTTGATTGATTGATTGATTGGTTTTGGATTTTCTGGTATCCTCATATCAAAGGTCATTGATACAGATATCATTTGTTATAAATAGATTATAAAAAGCAATTAGATTTAAAACCCTAAAAGCAAACAGTTCGGTATAAGAGTCAAATCTAAAAATGTCGTTAGTATCGTACAACACATCCTGCCTAAGAATCTTGGTAAGAATGAACCTGATATCGCCACTTTTAGCATCAAATATATATCTATTTCTTAAGTACTTACAAGTGGGCTATTCGGTCAATAAATGCCTCACACTCAGCACAATATGCTGGTGTTGGCCAGTTATCAAAAAATCTGTCAAATGTGTGACCAATGAAAAGCCGACAAAGCATATTCTCCCACTTTCAAGGCATCACATTATACCTCCATGAAGATATAAAACTGGTTATTTCCCTCATGTTATTGCTGCTGCCAAATGCTATAAAAGAGCCTCTTTATACTTGGTAAAAAATCATTACAGACGAAGGCATATATTCGTGGAAGCAATAAAGCTTCAGCTTCCTTGGCCACTCTATCTGTGCTGGAACACATCAAGACTGAAATTGGATACTGATCAGCTTAATAATAAAGAGCTACTTTCATGGGCAGGTTAAGCCCTTTAGAAGCCCTAAGCACTTAAGACTTTGGTGCCCCATGTGTATATGTGTAATTCAAAATATAAAATCATCAACCGAAAAATTTTATCCATCGAAATCAAACAAAACTAAAGTTACATTCTACTTTTTTAACTGCAGTCTTTGATCTGATCCTATAAACTTATCTTACGTAACACATGTGCATCTATACTTAATACGTAGAGATGAGACATCCAGCCTGCCTGGTAACCTATTTGCTCTGATGGTATTTTTGATATGCATAACTGAGAAAAGTAGCATTTAGCTGAACAATTTGTGACCATTAATGTTAAGAATATACAAAAGCCAATGTCTACATTTGGAAACACTCTCAATATATAAATTCAATGTCTACATTTGGAAACACTCTCAATCCTATCTTATAAAAGTACTTTATAAGGGCCAGCATGTCTGAACCTTGTTTGTATATTCTAAGTTAAATGAATCTTTGGTGCACATATGAATTGAAGCTCGGCTGAAAAATTACTAATGAAATCCTCAAGGTAAGCATTAATAAGCATTGAGAATACCTTTCAGTGTTAACAGATGAAGTGGCATTCTGTGGTAGTGGTTCATCACTTAGAAAAGAAAATCTTCTAATTTCTCTAAATGATACAAAACTTATTGCTGGCATTCAAATATACATCAGGTAAATCTCCATCATTGGGTACCTTCTCTCCGATATGTTTGTGAGTTGTAGCTGCTTTGAATTAAACATCTGGTAGCATTCACTTTGCAGCTGCTTCCTAATGATTAAATTTATCTCAAAATGCCCACCTGGTCACCCAATGATACATACAGATCTACACATGTTTGTTGGTCCACATCCTCATTTCTTTCAAGCTTGACTTACTCTGAAAATTCTGCAAAATCTAATTCCAAAACTTTTTACATGAACACGAATTCCAGCTTTTGCATTTTACCAGCAATATTATTTGCTTCTTTTCTAGCATCCCTCTTTTGCAACCAGTCTTCCACCATATCCTCTAGAGTCTAGTGCTTCTGAAATTTTACTGAAAAATTCAAGATTGCTGCTGCTGCCACAGCACATGCCTCCCATCTGGGATCAATGAGGGAGTTATAAATACTTTAATTTTCAATAAAACTTCTAAGCATTTTCCACCGGCTGGTTGAAACTGAACTATGGGTATAGAATAATCATACTGTAGAAAATGAATTAACTGTTTTAGCAGCAAACAAAACTTCTACTCATTATGTCTAGTGAATGAGCAGTCTATGTAAAATATAGCTTACTTGATTATTCCAAATTTGCTGCATCCCTTTCAAACACTCAAATATGTTCACAGTGCTGTCATAAGACTGACCTCTACATTTTCAAAAGTCTAGCTTAGATATATAACTCGAGCAATGCAACACCTGATTAACAATATCCTCACCGGTATGACTTTCCAACTGACTTATGAGTCCAAATAGCCATATAAAATTCAAATTTTCAATGATCCAAAGCTTTCTTCTGTTCCACGAAAAGTCAAGCCACGTTCAGCAAACATACTAATATCAACTATGACACACATCAAGACATGTTCCCAGTAATCATATTACCTGAATTTATTTCTTCAACTGTTGTCCCAAATTCGCACCTCTTTTGCAAGTTAAGTAT
>NC_090755.1:66887808-66932808 GCF_036898095.1 Palaemon carinicauda
ACATATTTAAGAGGAATTCCATAATAATGCAGGACTCTCCATAAAATGGCTCAGTGCACACTATCAAAGACTGTTCCATAATGCAAAAATGGCATCAAAAGTGGATTTCTTCTGCAGTACCAGGCACATATATACCCTGGTGAATTTCCAAGAGTTAAGGGTACCTGACACTTGCACGCATTCGTGGCACGCACTGGCACGCATTGATGCGCGAACTCGCGTGAACGAGCCGTGAAAATGTCGTGAACAGTGCGGGAACTCGCGTGCCAGAGCGTACCAATGCGTGCCATGCGCGCCCAGAACATTGAAATGTTTAAAGTTTGTGGCACGCATTGGCACGCACTAAATGGCCGTGAAATAGTCGTGAACGATGCGCCAACTGGAGTGAACTGGAGTGAACAGTGCGGGAACTGGCGTGAACTGGAGTGAACGATGCGGGAAGTGGCGTGAACTTTATAATGAAGAGAAACAAAAAGGAAACGAAAAAATTAATGAAAAGGAAAGAAAAATAAACCTAATAAATTGTTATATTTGCTGTTTTAATGTGAAAAAAAAATGATATATTATTTCAAACTATTTCTATAACTTTATAATGAAGAGAAACAAAAAGGAAACGAAAAAATTAATGAAAAGGAAAGAAAAATAAACCTAATAAATTTTTATATTTGCTGTTTTAATGTGAAAAAAAATTATATCTTATTTCAAACTATTTCTATAACTTTATAATGAAGAGAAACAAAAAGGAAACGAAAAAATTAATGAAAAGGAAAGAAAAATATACCTAATAAATTTTTATATTTGCTGTTTTAATGTGAAAAAAAAATATATCTTATTTCAAACTATTTTTATAACTTTATAATGAAGAGAAACAAAAAGGAAACGAAAAAATTAATGAAAAGGAAAGAAAAATAAACCTAATAAATTTTTATATTTGCTGTTTGAATGTAAAAATAAAATGATGTCTTATTTCAAACTATTTCTATAACTTTATAATGAAGAGAAACAAAAAGGAAACGAAAAAAATTAATGAAAAGGAAAGAAAAATATAAACCTAATAATTGTTTATATTTGCTGTTTGAATGTAAAAATAAAATGATGTCTTATTTCATGCACACACTTATTTTCCTCTATTACCAATCAAGACCCAAAACTTTTGTTTTAAATAAAAATGAACTGAAAAATAAACCCAAGAAATTTTTAAGTTTGCTGTTTGAATGTAAAAATAAAATGATGTTTTATTTCATCAACATACTTATTCTTTTTTAGTACCTTAAAATGAAGAGCAAAACAAATTTTTTCTGTTTGCTGTTTTAATGTAAAAATAAAATGATTTCTTATTTCAACACACTTTTTTCTCTATTACCTTAAAATCAACAGCCTAAAAACTTTTCATGTTTGCTGCTTTTAATGTTAAAATAAAATGCTTTCTTAATACTTGTACATATTTTATGTCTGCTATTTATATGTAAATCAAATGCTTTCTTATTGGAACAAAAATAAAGGGCAACAAAAAATACAAACGAAAAAGATACGTTTCTTCTCCTCAATGCAATGGTGTCTTTGACAGAAAGCATTGTTGTCTCTTCCGAAGCCAATCCAAGAATGTCCTCGGGTTGGAGAAGCCCCGTTTTTATATGGAGTGGCCAATTCGTGAACTGGCGTGAACGATGCGGAAACGATGCGGAATGATGAGTGAACTCGCGTGAACGTGTCGTGAACTTCTCGTGAACTACGAGTGCCAATTCGTGCCATCGCGTGAACGTCGCGTGAACTGGTCGTTAACAGTGTGGGAAAAACACCAGTGCGTGCCACAGCATCAATGCGTGCCAGTGCGTGGCAAAAATGCGCGCAAGTGTCAGGCAGGCTTTACTCAACTGTTTGGTGACCCATCATCTGCCAATGTCAAACTACTTGATATGCTGTATGAAAATGCATCTTGATCAGTTTTAATTGAACCCATGACCCCTGATAGAGCAGTTGTTGCTCCACTAATACTTGTTAGCCCTTCACAGTCACCACAGTGGGTAAATCCACAATAAGTAGAAATTATTGTGACGTATCAATAGATGTTCCATGAAGATATTACTGTGCAAGGAATGACAATGCCACACATCTGCATTACATGCCACTCTTTGTGAGGTCGCCCTGATGACCTTGCAGATACCAGCCGACTTCTATTAGTAATGTCACCATACCTACACAAACGTGAAATAAAAGTATAAACTATCAGTTGCTACAAAGCAACCTCAGCTGGAAATCTACACCAATGCCTTGTAATGTACTGTGATTTTGATGAGACATTTCAAAGGCCCAGCGCCTTATATTCAAACTCAATAAACTACTCCGTTCCATGATATCATAATTAGATTATGATTGGTCTAAATCAACGATGTGGATCCCATACATATATGATTAGGTCATGAGGTAGGCCTGTGACAGTGGTTCTCAGAATAAATATTTGACAATAGATTATAATTGTACAATCTAAATAAATTTTAGTTTAGTGTACAGTAAGCTAAATACTGTACATGAACATCATAGCTTACCGTTTTTTGAGGTAATCTATGATTGATGTTTTCATGATGGATCTATTAAAATAATAAAATAATTAATTACCCTCTACTCTTGCGCGTTTTGGGAAAGCACTAACACTGAACACGGACACACGTATCATACCCGAACACAAACAAGTGGCATAACAACTGTTGCTATGGGCCATTTTCACCCTAGCATGCTGCATGCAGGCGATTTGAGGAATCACATGAACAACTTGCAGAGTTGTCGTTTTTCTGTGAATTTCATATATTTCACCCCATATTTGCTCTCATATATATGCATTTATTTAATGTGTTGTATGTTACAGGCTAAAATAAAAATGAAAACTTCAGTTGGAAACACTGTGTTGAATGTGATGACTGAAATATCATGTGGCAAGACCTAATGACCACAGTATTCACCAAACGGTTCAGACCAGTGGTACATTGCCAATGTTTTTACTTAGGCCTATATAAATTAAATGCATATATATACATTTATCACATAAATCATGGCATTTACTGTTTCTTGTGGAACAGATTCATGTTATTACCAGAATCACGATCTAGTCCGTGGTTCATCAATATCTTTATACTCATATGTATATATAAAATCTCAGCTAGTAAAGGGGGTCAGGACCCCCTGACTGGCTCCCCTCTGGATCTGCCAGCGTGTGTATATATATATATATATATATATATATATATATATATATATATATATATATATATATATATATTATATATATATATATATATATATATATATATTATATATATATATATATTCATATACAGTATATATCTAATTTTACATATATCCCTGAATGGGGATAGCTTAATTAATGTGGTGAGTGTTTGTGTATTTAAAGTCTGAAATCTCTTACCGACCTCGGAATCAGAGCCTCAAAGACTAAAGTATCTGACCGGCCGGGTTTCAACCCCTGGTCCAGGATACTTGTATGATAGTGACACTACCACTAAGCTACGGAGAAAACTGCTTAAAAATAGGGAAAAAATTTAGATTGAGAAAGGAGTAACACAGAGAAACTCCATCTCTCCTAAATTATTAACTGAGAGCCTACAAGAAGTTTTCAAGCTTTTAGATTGGTACATACATACATATACCAAGGCACTTCCCCCAATTTTGTGGGGTAGCCGACATCAACAAATGAAACAAAAACAAAGAAGGGGACCTCTACTCTCTACATTCCTCCCAGCCTAACAAGGGACTCAACTGAGTTCAGCTGGTACTGCTAGGGTGCCACAGCCCACCCTTCCCCGTTATCCACCACAGATGAAGCTTCATAATGCTGAATCCCCTACTGCTGCTACCTCCGCGGTCATCTAAGGCATCGGAGGAAACAGCAGGGCCTACTGGAACTGCGCCACAATCGCTCGCCATTCATTCCTATTTCTAGCACGCTCTCTTGCCTCTCTCATATCTATCCTCCTATCACCCAGAGCTTCCTTCACTCCATCCATCCACCCAAACCTTGGCCTTCCTCTTGTACTTCTCCCATCAACTCTTGCATTCATCACCTTCTTTAGCAGACAGCCATTTTCCATTCTCTCAACATGGCCAAACCACCCCAACACATTCATATCCGCTCTAGCTGCTAACTCATTTCTTACACCCGTTCTCACTCTCACCACTTCGTTCCTAACCCTATCTACTCGAGATACACCAGCCATACTCCTTAGACACTTCATCTCAAACACATTCAATTTCTGTCTCTCCATCACTTTCATTCCCCACAACTCCGACCCATACATTACAGCTGGTACAATCACTTTCTCATATAGAACTCTCTTTACATTCATGCCCAACCTTCTATTTTTTACTACTCCCTTAACTGCCCCCAACACTTTGCAACCTTCATTCACTCTCTGACATACATCTGTTTCAACTCCACCATTTGCTGTAACAACAGACCCCAAGTACTTAAACTGATCCACCTCCTCAAGTAACTCTCCATTCAACATGACATTCAACCTTGCACCACCTTCCCTTCTCGTACATCTCATAACCTTACTCTTACCCACATTAACTCTGCAACCAGTACAGTATCATCCGCAAACAACAACTGATTTACCTCCCATTCATGGTCATTCTCGTCTACCAGTTTTAATCCTCGTCCAAGCACTCGAGCATTCACCTCTCTCACCACTCCATCAACATACAAGTTAAACAACCACGGCGACATCACACATCCCTGTCTCAGCCCCACTCTCACCGGAAACCAATCACTCACTTCATTTCCTATCCTAACACATGCTTTACTACCTTTGTAGAAACTTTTCAATGCTTGCAACAACCTTCCACCAACTCCATATAACCTCATCACATTCCACATTGCTTCCCTATCAACTCTATCATACGCTTTCTCCAGATCCATAAACGCAACATACACCTCCTTACCTTTTCCTAAATATTTCTCGCATATCTGCCTTACTGTAAAAATCTGATTCATACAACCCCTACCTCTTCTAAAACCACCCTGTACTTCTAAGATTGCATTTTCTGTTTTATCCTTGATCCTATTAATCATTACTCTACCATACACTTTTCCAACTACGCTTAACAAACTAATATCTCTTGAATTACAACACTCATGCACATCTCCCTTACCCTTATATAGTGGTACAATACATGCATAAACCCAATCTACTGGTACCATTGACAACACAAAACACATATTAAACAATCTCACCAACCATTCAAGTACAGTCACACCCCCTTCCTTCAACATCTCAGCTCTCACACCATCCATACCAGATGCTTTTCCTACTCTCGTTTCATCTAGTGCTCTCATCACTTCATCTATTGTAATCTCTCTCTCATTCTCATCTCCCATCACTGGCACCTCAACACCTGCAACAGCAATTATATCTGCTTCCCTATTATCCTCAACATTCAGTAAACTTTCAAAATATTCCGCCCATCTTTTCCTTGCCTCCTCTCCTTTTAACAACCTTCCATTTCCATCTTTCACTGTCTCTTCAATTCTTGAGCCAGCCTTCCTTACTCTCTTCCATTCTTTCCAAAACTTCTTCTTATTCTCTTCATATGAATGACCTAATCCCTGACCCCACCTCAGGTCAGCTGCCCTATTTGCCTCACGTACTTTGAGCTTTACTTCCACATTTTTCACTTTATATTTTTCATACTTCTCTATACTATTACTCTGCAGCCATTCTTCAAAAGCCCTCTTTTTCTCTTTCACTTTTACCTTCACTCCTTCATTCCACCATTCACTGCCCTTCCTAATGCTGCCTCCAACAACCTTCTTGCCACACACATCACTTGCAATCCCAACAAAATTATCTTTTACTAACCTCCACTCCTCCTCTAAATTGCCAGTTTCTCTTACTTTCACTTCGTCATATGTCATTTTCAACCTTTCCTGATATTTACTTTTTACCCCCGGTTTTATTAGCTCTTCAACCCTCACTAGCTCCCTTTTACATCCACCTACTCTATTCCCCCACTCTTTTGCTACAACTAATTTTCCTTCCACCAAAAAATGATCAGACATACCTTTAGCCATACCCCTAAACATGTGCACGTCTTTCAATCTTCCAAACATTCTTTTAGTTATCAACACATACTCCATTAATGCCCTTTCTACTATTCTTCCATTTGCCACTCTTACCCATGTATACTTATTTTTATCTTTCCTTTAGAAAAAGCTATTACTTATCACCATCTCTTGCTCAACACACATATCTCCCAGTCTCTCACCACTCTCATTTTCACCTGGTACGCCATACTTCCCAATGACTTCTTCTACCTCTCTAGCGCCCACTCTAGCATTTACGTCACCCATGACAACTACATAATTCCTTCTACCCAGTCCTACACACCTAGTTAATTCATTCCAGAACTCATTCCGCTCTTCTTCAATTTTCTCACTACCTGGCCCATACTCACTGACAAACGCCCAACATTCCCTACCCAACCTAACCCTTACCCACATTAACCTAGATGATATCTCCTTCCATTCCACTACTTTACCTGTCATCCATTCACTCAGCAATAAAGCCACACCCTCTCTCGCTCTTTCCCTTTCAATCCCAGACACTCTACCAGACATTTCACAAAAAAACACTTCATCCTTTCCTTTTATCTTCGTCTCACACAAGGCCAATACATCCATCCTTCTATTCCTAAACATACTTCCAATTTCACATCTTTTACTCTCTATCGTACTACATCCACGAACATTCAAACACCCCAAAACTAGAGTGCGGGGAGCAGTCACTCTCCCCCCAGCTCCATCTCTTTGTCGATGTCTCACAGGATGTAGATACAGGAGAGGGGGTTCCCAGCCCCCTCGTCCCGTCCCTTTTAGTCGCCTCTTACGACACGCAGGGATAACGTTGGCGCTATTCTAATTGTTTTTATGCCCCCGCGGCCACAGGGGGCATAGATTGGTAAAATGTGGTAATTAACATTAAAAGGGGAATACCTTAACAACCTAAGATCTACAGATGACAGAGATGTTTATAGTGAATTATGGAAGGAATTGCAAAATATGATAAATTATTTGAAGACAAAATAGATGTGTAGGACTGAAGTATGAGAAAATGTTAAATGAAAGTGCCAAGACAGCAATCAGGGTTATGGACGAACCTCTGGAGACTAAAAATGAATATACTTACTTAGAACAAACAGTAACCGTTTCCACAGGACATGAGACCAAAATTAAAAGAAGGATAAGCATGGAATGGAGAGCTTTTAGTAAACAAATGAGATAATAAAAAGTAAAATACCACTTTCTCTGCAAAGAAAAGCATTTAACCGGATAGTCTTGCTAGTATTAACTTCTGCATCAGCAACTTTGAGTCTAAATGACTAGAACCTAGTTACAATTGAAAGATGCTATGGAAAGAATAATGATGGGAATAACACAAAATGAGAATAAAAGCAAAGTAAAGTAAATGATATTCTAACATGTGAGAAAAATAAATGGACATGGACAGGACATATAATGATAATGATAGATAATAATTGGACTAACAGAACAGGTCCTAGATATTGTAAAAGAAACAGGGGAAGAAAGAGAAGAATATGGATTGACGAGCTATGAGAATTTTCGGGTAAACACTGACCTAGAAATAACATAAACAGATGAAAATGAAAGGCTTTGTCTGAAGCGTTTGTTCTGCAGTGGTCTAGAATTATGTTTAGATTTACCATATACAGCACACCCACCAATATTTCCGTGGATGTACATTTCTATTATGCCAAAAAAGGGCTGATGATGATGATGATATGTATATATATATATATATATATATATATATATATATATATATATATATATATATATATATATATATATATATTCACATATATATATATATATATATATATATATATATATATATATATATATATATATATATAGCCTTAAACGCATTGCTTTTGCGAAAAAAAGTCACAAACAATAATTCATTCTACCGTTAACATGAAGGCTGCAACAGAGCTGCAAATCCACTTCATACATCTTTGTACTCGTTCAAAGCATATAGACAAGCGTGGCAACCAGAATGAAAAGTTATCCAATTACATTAACGAGGGTTCGTGTCTCACGTCGAAAGATGTAATCATTCCAAATTGAAGTCGAGGATAGTAATTGTTGGAACCATTCATTTAAAACTTTGATTGCGCCTTTAGGTTAATAGGTTTGCAAGTGAGTAGGTTTCTCACGTTCATGGTGAGAATGTGCACACACACAGTATATAAGGTAGGGCCTATAATGAGGATGATATATAATAGATAGATAAAAAGTATTACAGAATGTGTCCCTAGAGATTGCAAAAGGAGCGGGGGATGTAAGAGAAGACGATGGGTTGAAGAGCTAAGAAAAACTATAAACAGACAGGGGTGGAATGACATGTCTGAGGCCTTTGTCTTACAGTGAACTATCAACGGATGATGATGATGATACATACATGCATACATAAATACACACACATACTATACTGTATATATATATATATATATATATATATATATATAATATTATATATATATATATATATATATATATATATATATATATATATATATATATAGCCTATACATGCTGTAAATATCAGCTGCATCTCCTCCTACGCCTATTGACGCAAAGGGCCTCAGTTAGATTTCGCTCGTCTTCTCTATCTTGAGTTTTTAATTCAATACTTGTCCATTCATCATCTCCGACTTCACGCTTCATAGTCCTCAGCCATGTAGGACTGGGTTTGCCAACTCTTCTATTACCTTGTGGAGCCCAATTAAATATTTGGGGAGTGCGAAGAGCATGCCCGAACCCTCTCCATCTACACTCACCATGATCTCATCCACATATGGCACTCGAATAATCTCTCTTATAGTTTCATTTCTAATCCTGTCCTGCCATTCAACTCCCAATATTCTTTCCACGACTCATGTCCATACATGAATTCATTGTGTTTAAAGTCAAGGCCATCATTAAAAAACGTAAGCGATGGAAAGCCACTGGATACGATGGAATAACTGTTGAGATGATATTGGCCGAAAATGAATACTTACAAGATTATCTTTTTAGAATGTGGCGTGAAGAGGCACAACCTGACGAATGGGAGTTAGGAGTGTTGGTGAACATGTACAAAAAAAAAAAAAAAAAAAGGAGATATGACTAATTGCAATAATTACAGAGGCATCACACTTACGTCAATTGTCATGAAATTATATAGTATGCTCATTCTAAAGAGACTAGAGTGAAAAAAAGGTAGAAGTTCTACTGACCAAATTTTCTTTTTACTACATGTACAGTAATGTGTAGAATGTAGAAAACTACTTTTGACGTCATTTGGGGACCATAAAAAAAAAGCCTTTGATGGTGTGCACTGGCCAATTTACTGGAGAGTTCTGCGTTATCATGAAGTTCCTCTCAAATATGTAAATATGATTAAGTCTGTTCATGAACATAGCAATTGCTAAGTTGATATTAGTGGAGTCCTATCAAATGAATTTCCAGTGAACTGTGCAGTACCCCAAGGGAACTTGTTGACCCCTATGTTGTTTATTCTCCTCGTGGATTTTGTAATTCACAGGACAGTTGGGGATGGTAGAGAACGATTGGACTGGATTGGTAACAGGAAATTACCTGACCTTGAGTATGCTGTGATGCTGTCCTTATTAGCAAAACACCACAGGACTTGCATAACTTGCTTACCAGAATACACGAAATATCACATGATGTTGAACTCAAGATAAACAGAAAAAAGATAGGGACGATGAGAATGGAATATGCAATAGAAGATGAAATATCATTGGAAGGAGAAAGGATTCATGAGGTAAAATCATTTAATTATTTAGGAATTTAATGAAAGATTAAAAAAGCAAATCAGACAATGGCTCATCATCATCATGATATTTGACGTCGAACGGCCGTGGCCCTCTGCACAAAACATCTCCATTCATTCCGGTCTTGAGCCTTCCTTTCCAACTCCACCATCGTTAGCCCCCACATCTCCTTGATATTGTCACTCAATCTAGTTTTAGGCCTTCCTCTCGTTCTTGTACCATAGACTGATCCAATTAGTAGCGTTCTTTCCAGAGTATTGTGTTTCCGAACCTGGTGTCCAATAAAAGTTAGTTTTCTTTCATCCAAAATGTCAAGTAATCTTTTTTCGATATTGATCTTTTGTAGCACTTCCACGTTAGTCTTTTTCTCAATCCAGCTTATCCTAAGGACTCTTCTGTAACACCATAGTTCAAAACTTTCTAATCTTTTCCGATCTGTAGCTTTTAAAACCCAACATTCTGAGCCGTATGATGCGATGGGGAAAACAAGTGATTTGAGAAGCCGCTTCTTTGTGTTTAGAGTGATATGTCTGTCTTTCCACACATTGCTTAGTGCGATGGTTGCATTCTTTGCAATACCAATTCTTCTTTTGATCTCTTGGGAGTCGTCCCCATTATTGGTGAAAGTTGCTCCGAGGTAAGTAAATTCAGTGACATTATCTAGGGCAACTCCATCTAGTAGGATTTCTTGATCAGACGGGACTTTTTGACACTTCATGACCTTTGTTTTCTTAGTATTTAGGTACAGTCCCACTTTTTCACTCTCAGCTTTTACTTTTGATACTAATGTTTGGAGGTCCTCTATACTTCCAGCGATTAAAACCATATCGTCGGCATATCTGAGATTAGTGATTTTTTGTCCTCCAACAGTTATGCCTCCTTCGTAGTCTTCAAGCGCATCTCTCATTATGGTTTCCGAGTAGATGTTAAAGAGGTGGGGAGAAACAATGCATCCTTGTCTGACACCTTGTCCGATGTTAAACCAATCCATTAGGCCATAAGATGTTCGCACTGCTGCTTTCTGTTGATTGTACAGTGCTTTCAGAAGTGAGATGGCATGAGGTGGAAAACCCATAGAGTACATGTCGTTCCATAAGATGTCATGTGCAACTGTATCAAAGGCTTTAGTGTAGTCAATAAAACAAAGGAATACGTCGAATCCTCGTTCTCTGTTTTTTTCAAGGATCATCTTGAGATTCCTGATTTGGTCTCTGGTGCCTTTCCCAGGACGGAATCCTGCTTGTTCGTCAGCGATTTCTTCGTACAGTTTGTTTGCCATTCTCTTAGCCATGATTTTCAAAAGAATTTTGCTACTGTGACTAATGAGGGAGATTGTCCTATTATTGCTGCATTTGAGGGTGTCACCTTTCTTAGGGATGGGGATAATGACTGACTCCCCTCAATCGTCTGGCCATTTGTTTTCGATCCAGATTTTTTTGCAGAGCCTGTGGTAGAATATCTCGACGTTCTCACCTCCATTTTTATCATTTCGGCTGTGACCTGATCGTTTTCTGGACTCTTTCCAAGTTTGAGTTCTTTAATAGTTTCTCTAATCTCATCAATCAGAGGAGGTGGTTCCGGTTCTGGAGACACTTGCCCATATGGGACTGGTGTTACAATGGATTCATTTCTTTTGTAGAGATTTGTGCAGTATTCTTTCCATCTGTCTTTGACTTCCTCTCTGTCACAAAGGATTAGGTCATCTTCATCTTTGATGGTGTCAACAGATGGTTTGAATTTCTTGGTGAGGTTTTTCACACCATTGTACATTTCTTTGGTAGAGTTGTTAATGGAATTTACTTCAATCCTTTGGCATTGTTCTTGTATGAACTTTTCCTTGTCTTTCCACATCATCCGTTGAATTTTGGAGTTCTGTTGTCTGTAAATTGTTTCCTCAACAGGATCATTGATCCCTTTTGCTTTGAGTTGCCTTCTAAGCTCAACTTCTTTTATGGTTTCTTCCGATATCCATTGATTCCTTTTGTTGATTTTCTTGGTAATGGTTTCTTCTGCAACTTTTAGAAAGATGTCCTTTCCTTCGTTCCACAGTTCGTTTGGGGTTTTTTCGTCTTCACATTGTAAAGGAGCCTCAAAGCTATTTGAAATTTTGACAGAATAATTGTTATCAAGGGTTTTGTAGTCAAAGCGAATTGGTTGAGGTGGTTGTGTCAATTTCTTAAGTTGTAGTTTGATCTCGGCAGCCAGGAGTTGGTGGTCGTTATTACAGTCTGCTCCAGGTCTAGTTTTAACATTTTTTACACAACTTTTCCATTTTTGGTTCAAGATGATATAGTCAATTTGGTTGCGAGTTTTCATGTCTAGAGACGTCCATGTGTAGAGATGGCGAGGATGGTGTTCAAACATTGTTTGTAATCAGCATGTTGTTGGCACTACAAAGTTCTATGAGTCTCTCTCCACGTTCGTTTTGCTCTCCTAGTCCAAAGCGGCCACAAGTTTTGTTAGGTGTCGAGTGCTTGCCTACTTTGGCATTCACATATCCCATAATTACCTGCAAATCACGATTTGGTATGGAGTCTATAGTTTCTTGGAGGCTGTCATAGAAGCTATTTATTTTGTCCTCATTTGCTGTGCTAGTTGGGGCATAGCACTGAACAATAGTAATGTTATGTGGTTTTGCTTGGATTCTTAGCTTTAGAGTTCGGTCGCTGATTGGGCTGTAGCCAATTAGAGCTTTAGATGCTTCTTTTCCTAGGATTACAGCAACTCCATGGCTGTATCCATCTTCTTTACCAGAAAAGATGACATGATGATTTCCATCTGTTCTGAAGCTACCGAGTCCGTTCCAGTTAGTTTCAGCTAATCCAAGAATTTGGAGGCCATAGTTATTCATTTCGTTGCAAACAGTGTTTAATTTGCCTTTTTCTTTGAGTTTCCTAACATTCCAGGTTCCAATATTAATTTTTTTTCTCAATTGAAGGTGTTTTCTTGTTGTTCCAGTAGCCTGCTTATCATTGTCAGCCTGGTCACCCACTGAACAACGCGCCCCTTGGTGACCCATGCGACGGGCGATGTGGTATGAGTTTTCATTTGGTTCACTATTCATGGTGCAAAGGGTTGACAGGGGTTAAGAAAAAGCTGAGTGGAGACCCCCAGGTTCCTTCTCAACTCGCAGTCTCCAGCTTACTAGGAGAAGATTTCTCTGCTGTTGAACAGTTGGTCCGAGAACGGATTGTTCTGAGCTTCCGCCAGACAAAAATCCACCTGAAGGCAGCTTGTCAGTTGCACTGACTGTGCTTTCAGGTGAAAACCACTGCCCTGCAGCCAGCAGCTTCACCATGACCCTGGTACGGGGAGCTTCTGGGGTGCTGCTCCTTGCTCAAGGGAGCCCCAGGGATGCAGTTTATAGTCTTACCCAGGACCAAGACAATGGCTAGATTAAGTAAATTTGGAAATCAAATTGCCTGAAATTACATATAAAAATCAGGCTATATATCAGTTTAGTGAGATCACTGTACATACACGTACACACACATATAATATATATATATTTGTGTGTGTGTATATATATATATATATACGTATATATATATATATATATATATATATATATATATATATATATATATATATATATATATATAGGTAGTAGGTTGGCCAGGGCACCAACGCACCAACCACCCGTTGAGATACTACAGCTTGAGAGTTATGGGGTCCTTGGACTGGCCAGACTGTACTACATTGGATACTTCTCTCTGGTTACGGTTCATTTTCCCTTTGCCTACACGTACATCTAAAAGTCTGGCTTAATCTTTAAACATTCTCATCTCTACTCATACACCTGACAAAAATGAGATTACCAAACAATTCTTCTTCGTCCAAGGGGTTAACTACTGGACTGTAATTGTTCAGTGGCTACTTTCCTCTTGGTAAGGGTAGATAAGACTAGCTATGGTAAGCAGCTCTTCTAGGAGAAGGACATAACCTCTGTACCATGGTCTTCCACTGTCTAGTGTTAGAGTTCTCTTGCTTGAGGGTACACTTGAACACACTATTCTATCTTATTTCTCTTCTTCTTGTTTTGTTAAAGGTTTTTGAAGTTTATATAGGAAATATTTATCTTACTATTGTTACTGTTCCTAAAATATATAATTTTTTCTTGCTTCCTTTCATCATTGGACTATTTATCCTGTTGGAGCTCCTGTGCTTATAGGATCCTGTTTTTCCCTCTAAGGTTGTAGCTTAGAAAGTAATAATAAACACACACACACACACACACACACACATATATATATATATATATATATATATATATATATATATATATATATATATATAACAAGATTCAGAAATTAAACAATAAATGTGGCAGTTAGCAATATCTTGACTTTTCCCTGGAGCAAAATTAAACATCAGTGTTTTAATTACTGAACTATAATTGTTCCGTGGCTACTTTCCTCTTGGTAAGAGTAGAAGAGACTCTTTAGCTTTGGTAAGTAGCTTTTCTAGGAGAAGAACACTCCAAAATCAATCAATGTTCTATAGCCTCTGTACCATGGTCTTCCACTTTCTTATGTTAGAGTTCTCTTGCTTGACGGTACACTTGGGCACACTATTCTAACTTATTTTTTTTTCTTCCTCGGTTTTTTTTTGGGGGAAAATGTGTGTTGGGCAGGCTTAATGGAAGGGCCATGGATGCCTGGTAGTTTATCAAGAGATTGTCTTTTCCATATGTTTCTTTTTCTTTTTGAAAAACTCCTTATTGTCCTTACTTCAGTTGAAGTGGATATCCTGAAGGGTATTTAGCCTTGCTTGGTGTATCGGCTACTCCATGTTGACCAGTTTTCCGCTTTTTTTTTTCTATATAGTTTGAACAATCACTTTATATTTCTGTACATGTTTTTTATGTTATCATTCTTGTTAATTTAGTTTTCAAGTTTGACATAACTTTTTTATTACCATTAATTCTTATGCCGTCTGGAGATATTGAGCGAAATCCGGGACCAGTACGTCCTATATTTACAGTAGTCAATATCGTCTACCGTATTGCAATATTCATGGTCTTCATGCAAATATTCAAGACCTTACAGTTCGGTCCAAACAGTTCCATATTCTTTTGTGCTCAGAAACTTTGGTTTCTAATATGAGGCACTCATCTAAGCTCCTTATAACTGGTTTTAAGAAGCTAATAATTTCAAAACGGGACGATATTCCTAGAGCAAGGGGAATGGCAGTGCATATCATGACTGAGTACCCTGGTTTTCATACGTCTTGCTATGAATTTAGATGTCGTGAGACTCAGGTAATAAAAGTTTGTGGCAGGCGTAACCACTTCTATTTGTGCTCGATCTACTAGAATCAACACATGGATGATTCTATCTTTGCTTGTCTTCTTACCATTAGCGCCAGGATACAAGATGACAGAAAGGGCTCTTTTGTCTTTGTTGGTGATTTCAATGCCCACCATAGGGAGTGGTTTAATTCTGTTTCTCCTACCTATCGCATTGGCTTAACAGCTTTAGACTTTACCTCTGAATCAGGCTGTGAGCAAATCATAAGTGAAGCTACTCACTGGTCTGGTGACTGTTTGGACCTCGTATACATCGACACCCCTGGCATTATAATAAGTAAAGTTGGTTCTCCAGTTAGGACATCAGATCATGCAATGATTACATTAGTGGCAAAGACGGAGCAACCTGTCTCTGATGTATCGTACTCGTGTAAGATTTGTATGAAATCTCACGCAGACTGAAATGAGATTTTGAGTGATCTTTTAGGCTTGAATTGGTCGCAATTGTATAGTAGTGTTGATCCTGTTGACCTTATGAATGAAAATCTAGTCAACCTAATTGATAGGAGTATCCCTTCTCATGTGCTAAGGTACCGAATGAAGATCAAACCATAGTCCAATGAAGATTGTAGATGTGCTTATTTGGAGAGGCAGGAGGCTTATCATCTTTGGACGGGTGACAGATTACATTTGACTTGGAATAATTAAGCCCAACTTAGAGCTTTTTCTCAGAGAGTTTATGCCTCAAATGGAAGGGAATACAATTTAAGTATAGAAGAAACCCTTTTTGATACAACAAAGGAACTCAAGTGGTGGACTACCTTTAAATCTGCACTCTTTGGTGTAGATGCAACAGTTCCTCCTTTACTTAAACCAGATGGCTCTGTCATTCATTGTCCAACGGAAAAGGCAACCCTTTAGGCTGATGTTTTTGGCAGTAAGCATAGCAATGAGGCTAAATTAGCTTAACGATCTCGTGAAAGTAACGCTCTCTTGATGAACATTGATGCCTCTGGAGGTGTAGACCAAAATGCCATTTTCCCTTTGGTTTTTCTAAAAACTGCAGATTTCTTATCTCCAAAGAAGAGGAGCTTTTAGCACTTATTGGAGAATTGGTAATATTACTCCATTATGTAAGTGTGCTTGTGGTAGCTCAAGTCCAACTGATTACCGCCCAATTTCCATAACTCCCATATTATCCAAAGTTTTTAAACATCTTTTGGCAAAACGTCTTAATAGGTTTGCTGAAGGTAATCATCTGATCCCTAATTTGCATTTTAGTTTTCGTAAAGGCTTTGGAGCATATGATATCCTTACAATCTTCAATGCTGTGCAGAAATCCCTTGATTGTGGTCAGGAAGGTCAAATAATTGGCCTTGATTTTAGTGCTGCTTTAGACCACGTTAATCATGAGGCCCTTGTTTTCAAAATCAGTTATTAGTGGGTGGGTCGTTTCTTAGCATTACTAATAAATTTTTTAAGCAATAGATTGCAAAAAGTTGTTGTTGTAGGGTATCATGGTGATTATAGGAATGTGATATGTGGTGTTCCTCAGGATAGTGTTCTTGGCCCATTACTTTGCATACTATATACACATGGCATGTGGTTTGGCCTAGAAAACAAGCTTGTTGCAAATGCAGATGATGCTACACTCTCTGCATCAATTCCATGCCCAGCAAGTAGATCTGGGGTTGCAGAATCCCTTAATAGAGATCTAGCTAAAATTAATGCATGGTGCAAATTATGGGGCATGAAATAGAATCCTAACAAATATCAAAATATGATTGTATGTCAAGGACAGTGGCTCCTCGACATCCAGATATCAGCGTTGATAATGTTTCTTTAACTCTGTAAAACTTTTAAAATTCTAGGCGAGATTCTCGATGGCAAATTTACTTTTGAGAAACACATTAGCTCTGTGTCTTCCTCAATTGCAAAAAGAATTGGCTTCCTGAGAGTCTTTTCAAGATTTTCGGTGACTAATCTATTCTGAAATGTTTTAATTCTTTCATTATTCCTAGTTTCGAATATTGTTCTCCGTCTGGTCTTCATCTTCTGATTCTCATCTTAATTTGTTGGACAGGAACTTACGGCCTATTAAATTTCTTATTCCTGATCAAGATATTAATCTTTGGCACCGTCGTTCAATTAGTTCGTTATGCATGTTGCATAAGATTTCTAATCATTCTGATCATCCTTTACATTCAGATATTCCTGGACAGTTCCATCCTGTTCAAACTACTAGGCATGCAGTTAATTCCAATACTCAGGCCTTCTCCGTCATGAGGCTCAATACTACAGTATTCTAGAAGTTTTATTTCAGCTGTGACCAAGTTGTAGAATGATCTTAATAATCGAGTAGTTAAACCGACAGAACTTCAAAAGTCCAAACTTGCAGAAAATCTTTTTAAATTTTATTTATAAAATATCTGTTTTGATGTTGTTACTCTTTTTAAAATATTTCATTACAATTGTTCATTATCTCTCAGATCGTTTATTTATTTCTTGATTCCCTTTCATCACTGGGGCTATTTTTCCGTGTTGGAGCACTTGGACTTATAGCATCTTGCTTTTCCAACTAGAGTTGTAGCTTAGATAATAATAATAATAATAATAATATGATCACTACTTAGGTGGCCCAAAAGAAAAAGACAAACGCTGTCTGCACATACGCCCCTTGAACATCCACGAGATGGGGTGTAGGGCCAACAGCCCCACTTTTAAAATACATTCTGAAAAATGAGATGATTGGGAACTCGAGCATCAGTCATTGCTCAACAGTTATTTGTTGCATTCATCTGTCTCGGAATTATATGTAGAATCCATGTTCTTAATGCCATATGTTTCCTAGTCTGAAAAAAATTACATTGATAGAATTAAATCAAAGGTTTTATACTACACTCATAAAAAACTATCAACAATTTGAAAGGAAAGGCTTATCCTGAAAACGTACCTTTGAAACGTATACCACGTCTCCAGCAGCGGTGTCAAACAGCGTTTCAGAAGAAGAAGAAGAAGATTCAAGAAGAAGGTTCGAGAAGAAGCAGCCAGCCAGACTCGCGTCTCTCGCGATGAATGAAGCAACTGAATGTCTTCGCCAAGTGGTTTTCAGTCCCCGTCTCAGATCAATGAATAACTTAGCATTGCACGAAGGCTCATTTGCAGGCATAATGGTATTTGAACCTTATGAGTATACGCTGTGGCCAGGCAGGTCATTCAACAATAAGGCACAAAAGAGTATATGAAATAAAATACAAATATGGGACGGCAAGAGGAAATAAAAAAAAAAAAAAAAAACTCTACAAATCTTGTGAGACTTTCTCAATACAAAATTTCAAATTTTTCGTGAATATAAGTAGAAAAAACCGGCCATGTTTCTCATACGAGAACTTACGTCAAAGAATCGTACCTGGAATCTTGATGGAACAACACGTAGGCTACCTAAAGAAAACATATCTGTAGTCAAGGAAATCATCATGTCCCATTAACACTAATTGAGCTAGAACTCTTTTTATGAATTCGCCAATCTCAGTAATGCACTCAAGAACTATACAGTAAAAGAATAAAAAGAATACTAAAAGTAATGTGTCAAAAACAGTAATGATAATAAAAATATTTTTGATATCGATACGGAATATTTCTAAGGTTTGTTTTAAGGTGGTGAATAAAAATAATTAATATGATTAAATAATTAAATAAAAAAGTGATATTACTGGATATTATAGTTTTCGAAGCATGCATGATAGAAAATGCTCTCTCTCTCTCTCTCTCTCTCTCTCTCTCTCTCTCTCTCTCTCTCTCTCTCTCTCTCTCTCTCTCTCTCTCTCTCTTTTCTGCTCTGTTTATTTATTGTTGCCCTGTCCTCATTCTTTACTCTAACTTTGTTTATATCTCTGAACATAAGTCATTTCCAATAGTCCCAAGAACAAATACACATTCTGCCACATCCATGAACCGTTAATTGCATAATTAAACTACACAGAAAGTAGACTGAGGTGGTACGGTCATGTCATGAGAAGAGATGAACAGTATATTGGGAGGAGGGTGATGGAAATGGAGGTACGGGGAACGAGAAGGAGAGGGAGACCAAAGCGAAGGTGGATGGACTGTATCAAGGATGGCCTTCGATCAAAGGGTTTAACCGATGATGAAGTGTGGGACAGAGGTAGATGGAGAAAGCTGGTCAGAGACATCGACCCCACATAAAAGTGGGAAAAGATGCAGACAAAGAAGAAGAAGAAGAATGCTCACTAGCAGCACGTCAGACCTCCATACACATAATGCTCAATGTAGCACCATCTTCCATACAACAAGGCTCTCTCCACCAACCATCTGGCCAAGTCAAGCCTTTTCAAGTCTTACTCTCCTCTCATGTTTCGGAATCGCAAGGGACCACGACTCTGAGGACAGGCACTTTAGGGCCTATAGAAAGATGGTCCCTTCTGATAAGCCGAGTGGCTGGCTCAAGGAACTAATTTTTAGGGGACAGCTTTGTCTTAATATCTTTCAGCATTTTAAAATTCAGGTAATTTTCATACCAAACATGGCTCTATAGGGTAAGAATTATAGAACTGCATTTCAGTTTAAACCGAATAGTATATACGATAATATAAATTGTTAAAAGCATTCTTAATTCTAATATTAACTAATCCAATACTTAGCATGCAAGTTCCTTTTTGTTCGAAATCCCTCTAAGATTTCGATGCATTTCAGTTCAAACTAAATACTGTAGTATATTAAAGATTACCATGAATTTGTTAGTAACATTATTCTAATATTAATTAATTCAATACTTATTTCTATTGTTTTGTTCGAAATCCTCGTAAGATTTCGGACATCTTACCTGAATCTCCTGAATCATGTATGACCATATTAGTTTGTATTCAACATACACACATCACTTCCCTAAAGAGGAGTTGGTACAACAATCTCATGGTTTCTACCAACAACTCAAGTTTCTTATAAATCTGTTCCATACATCCTGCTGTCTTTCTTGCTTCCCATGTACTGCAACTTGCATCTTTTTTCATCTTGCCTTATAACTAGAGGCTGGCATTGCTTTCCATGCATTGCCTTGGGGCCAAAATTGGAAGATTTACCTGGATCATACACCGCATTGACCACACTAGACCTGTGCGTTTTGCCATATTGTGATACTGCTCTACCGTTCACCTACATTGCTTTGTTTTTACAGTACTTATATCCCTTTATTTTCCTTTTATTACCATTAAAAGCAGTGCCATGTTATTCTAATTTATTAGATGCTGACAAACACTCCTTGAAGCTAAGGCAAAGAATTGCAGTACAGTTTATGAAATAACAATCAATAAAGTTTTATTTTCCCTTTACAATGAGGCAAGTTTCAACACAACACATTTGGACCGTCATCAAACCACTCATGAGGAGTAAGTACATGTTTTATACACATTACTAACATATCTGGCTTAACTTCTTTGTTATTGCATCCATATTCTTAAGTTATACCTACGTATTCCATATGCATTGATTTGTAATGAGCAATTCAGCAACAATTTTGAAATATACAGGTATATAATATAACAAAATATACTCACAATTCACAACCAACAAAAAAATTCCAAAGACAAAGAAAGCATGAGGTGATAAAATCTCTTCTAAAGAAGATACAGATGACAGACATCGTAAGGTGACAATTAACACAAAAACAGTGGTTGCAAAGTACGCAACAGATATGTAGGCTACACCTCAAATTTGGGATGCCTAAGTTTTGCGATGCCATTAAACAAGTAAGCTAACTAGTAAGATCACACTACCATCCAGGTGGGTACATACGTGTGTGCATATTACCTAAGCATTAAACAACACCAATATGCTAGAGGTCATACAAAGTAACTTAATGTTTTTAGTCTTGGGCAACAGTTTTTCTTTTCAAATATAAGGTTTAAAAGAACAATGGTGCTATTCTACCAATCAACTCCAAACGGATTAGCCTGACATATCACTCGTTCACGAACTCCAGGATGCTGGTCACTAATAAAGGTCTTGTAAGAGAAAAAAAATGGGCGACCAAACGGTTCAGTAGAAAGGGATGTAAATGGTTCTACGTAGCGAATTTCTATGTTTTCTGGATTGGTGAAAGGTGTAGAGTCACCCCAGACGAGACTCCCACCAGTTTTCTTGTGTAAATCCAGGTAGTAAGCACGAAGAGGAGCTACGGCAAGTGAGAAACCGGACGTTATTAATAGTGGTACTATTATTTTTATTAATAATATTATTATTATTATTATTATTATTATTATTATTATTATTATTAGCTAAGCTACACGCCTAGTCGGAAAAGCAGGATAAAATAGGAGTAAGGGCTCCAACTGGGAAAAATTACAAATTCGGAGATAATTTGTTTTTTTCCCCAACTAATACAAACCTGTAGCTATTTATGTGGATATTACTTCTATTATAGCTGGAAGGCAGCCATTAGATTTTAAGTGTGAGGTGGCAACCCTACCTAACCACTAATAGTGGGTAGGTGGGAAACCCTGCACCTCGCATATCAATACCAGTGACTATGATAGCGGCCTGGGCAACTAAAGTAGTTGTGAGGGATATCATAAGAACTTCTAGGTAAGAAGATGCACCTAGTTAAAATAGGAGCCCTACAAATAAAAAGATATTTCCCAAGGCCTATCTTGCAGGAGGCGTTCAGGACATGTACAAGTATATGCAAAACATACTTGGTTACACAAGGGAAGGGGTTATTACCTGAAGGGGTTGAAGCCAGCTTTACAAAGGTATCCATGACGCTGCTCCTCGAAGGAGGGAAGATGATAAAAGTAAAAGAGCCCACCCTACTTTCACTCATCCCAGTCTTACCCAGGTTAGCCAATGCCTCCAACCTTCTGCTACTAGTCCAACAAGGAGCTTGAGGTATTATTAAACCACTTACTGTGTCACCACCACAGGAGTGATAGAGCAAACGTATTAGGTCATTTGTGTATTACGTCTTGTAGGTAGGGTGAGGTGAAGAACAGACACATTTTCACCCTACTAATGGCACGGTTTGTGATTGAAAACATTATGGACAGATTCTGTCCTAAAATGTACAGAGCTCTGGGTCATCTCTATGAGGAGGAGAAGATGGATTCTGTGACTGGTATAGGACCTGAGTCCTTGTCACAGACGAGATCCTTACAACCTCCTTTGACCTTCCTAGGCTTAACGAGGCATGTTGAACCTAAGGAACGAACTCCATTATTTTCCTGAGGTATGGCCTCAATATAATCATTGGCGTGAAAAAGAAAAACAATGACGAGTATCTGACCTAGTGTGCTATACCCTTGGGGCTAGGTAGCCACCTTCCTTGAGGTATGTCCTCAAGTAATTACCTGTTACAGCCTTGATTACCAAGCAGCAGGTTCCCAGTTAGAGGGCTTCAAACTGAGGTTCAACCTGCCTGGAACAAAATAGGATGATACTTAGATTCTCTTTCGGTCGAGTGTCACACTGGAAAAGACCTGTCTTCGGGATCAAGGGGAAGATCTACAGTTTAGAGCTACCCGTCCCGTAGAAGGCTGTATTACCCGACTAGGGATAGTCAGCTCAAACTCTATGGAGAGCAACGATTAGAGGAGATGCTCAATGGACAAGCAAAGGTCCTCCGTTGCCTAAGCCGAAGAGCATGATTTCCTTAGTTGGCAGTTTATGAGTGCATGACAAGAAATACCCTCTTGAGAAGAGGAAAGAAAAAGACTTCACTCACTCTCACCACGGAGTAGTTAGTCATAAAGGAAGTCCGTAATAAAATCTCTAGAGTCGTATATGTGCCACTGTATGTGACCTGTCTTTTCGGCAAGACGAGGCTAGTTGAGTCCCTTAAAAAGACAAATCCAACTATAAGTCTGCACGGAAGTGGGAAGAAGCCATCTATTCCTTTCTCAGAGAAAATTGCTGGTAAAAGGGAATCGATGAGGGGACAGCAGTACTTCTGCAAAAGAAGATCAATGCTTGACATTGATATTCATTCTGCTTTTTGACGGAAGACCTCTAAAACAAAGTCTGTAGGAGGAATTCTCCCGCATAGGGGTTGGATTCCATAAAATCCAAACCCGCTGTAAGAGGAATACTCCAAAGGGGAGACCACGTAGGAACAGGAAATGTTCTCCTGCTGACAGGAAACCTATGAATCACTGTCATTCCCTCCCTCTGGCACTTCCCCGAAGGAATATGGTCCCTATTAGGGGATACTGAGACGGTATCATTCGTGCTCTGATCATAGCCCTAAGGACATATGGTCCTGAAAGTGGCCTCTCCCCCAGGGCCCCTTTCTTTGATGCCTCTGTAGGCAGAGTCAAATCCAGAAGGACGAGGAGATCTACTAATTGGGAGAGATTCTCATCAGGCAGTCTTTTAACTAGGCCCGTTATTAGCGCAGGTCTTGTCGAGGACCAAGGGATGGACAATCCCTAGTGCCGAAGGACCTGGGGCATAGCCAGTTCTTCAGAGGCCGCACTCGATGGAGACTGAGGCGGTCTTGTCAGACCTGCAGATTTTTCTACAGTGTAATGACACAGTCTATAGATATCCATATAGGATATGACATTCGTGTCATTACTTCGATTACTCGAATTATAGATCGTGGTAAACGGGAGGAGAGGTCTTGCAGTAGTTAGAGACTTTACAATCAGTTAGTAGGCCGAGGTCTTCAAGACGAGGGCCGATTCTATATAGAAGGCTGACTGGTTGATCGCAAAACCTTCCCTTGCATGACAAGGTTTGAAGATTAAGACATGAGCCGAATATTTTGAGCTCGGGGAGGAGTTCCCTTATGGGAAAGGAATATACTGTATTCCCAACCACTCTGGCCTTAGGCGGAGCTCCGGTTACAGGAGAAAGTCATCGTCCGACTTCATGAACAAGTTTGAGTTTCATGAAGTGCAGACAGATGATGTTTCCCCAGAACAGAAGCAGATGGAGGTTGAATGTATTGCCACTAAAGTCCGAGGGCCTAAGGGCCAATGGAGGTGGAGAGAACATAGATTTTTAATATCCTCTGTTATTCTTGTCAGTCACTCATCTAAGGCTAACTCGAATCGTGGCAAGTAAATTGCTATGGCTGTTGATTAGACAAAACTGAATTTCTTTCTCTAACAGGTAGAGAATGGAGGTAACCTAATGAGGTTGTGTCTACTGCTGGGGAGGGAGAAACAGATACAAAGAATCTACCTCTCCTATCACCTCCGAAAACCGATTTGCTTCAGGAGACTGTCTAACTAGCGTAGTTCCTATTCACGCAAAATCAGCTTGTGAGCAGCCCCATCATAAACAGGACAACAGGGGAGGAGGAAACAACCAAACCAGCCACCTGGTTCCTGCGGCCATTTGTTTGCAAACCTTCCTGTAGTATGACCGAAGTGTAAATGAAAAAACACATATGTTCAAGGGAGATGAATTCCTGTAAGTTTCACGGATTCAATGCATAAACCTGGCCACCTTGAAGAGGATCCCTCTGATTCCGCCAACGGCAAGAATGTTTTGGGAACCCAAGAAGCCATGTTTGTGATACAGAAACAAGAGACCAAAGAGCGGGGGTGGGGGCTATGAACCTTGCGCTAGTGAATTATCCTTGTCGCCTGATGAAGGAAGTATTCTTAGGTTCCCGGAAGAAAAAACCGTAATTCCACCAACTCTACAGGGTCTAAATAAGTAGTGTAAGCCCAAGAATGATGAGACACAATCTATGATGTCTAAGAGAGAGTGCTCTCTTGAGAGCTCCTACTCAGGAAGTTGCTGGCGAACTAGAAACCTAGAATGGAGCAGGCTTATAGTGATCACTAAACTCTGACTAGTGAACGTCATGCAGCAAAATGGCCAGCAAGCGAAAAAGACCCGCTACCATCGTGTAGGACAACGAATGACTAGCTATTGAACATAAAAACCCCAAAAAGTGCTATTGATAAGCAACCGTGATAGTCTATACGTTGAAAAGCGGTAATTGGAAGCTTACAAATTGGGGATCTGAATAATCCAAGATTTACTGAATTGGTCAGGATCGTTTTGCTCAAGACTGTGCTCATGATCATGAGAGCCTCATTCTTGGTCTTGGAATGCCTCATGTGAGCTCATGAGAGTTCCATTCGTGATTGTGAGGGTCTCCCATGTGAGCGCCTCGCACAAGAACGTGAACATCTTGCACGAGAGTAAGAGTGTCTTGCTTCAAGCATGAGCGCCTTGCTCATGAGTGCTAGCATCTCACCCAAGTGCATGAGCATCTCACACGAGGGCGCGAGCGTCTCTCACAAGAGCACAAGCGTCTTGCATGAGTCTCGCTCGAGAGCGTGAGAGTTTCCCACAAAAGCGAGAGCATCTCGCTCAAGAGCGTCTAGCATGCTTTACACGAAAGCACGAGCGTTTCACTCGTTAACGTGAGCATCTAGTTCATGATTGTGAGCTTATGTCTCTTGATATGAGCTTTTGGCTCTTGATCAAGTATATCTAGCCTGGGATATGGGCTTGTAGCTTGTGAACGCGATCGTCTTGTTTGTGATCACAAGAGTGTAGCTCGCGATCTTGTCACAAGACGCTAGCGATCATGTTTACAAGAGTCTTGCTCGTGACCGTAAGAGTGTATTTCATGATCAAGAGCGTAAGCTAGAGCTTTGTCCACAAGTGTCTCACTCGTGAGCGTGTAACTCGTGAGTGTGAGCGTGGTCGTGAACGTCTCTGACGTGATCACTAGTGTCTACCTCGCGATCACGGCCAAAAGACGCTCGCGATCGCCATCATGAGTATTGTGCTTGAGTATGTAACTCACGATCGTGAGCGTGATTGTGAGCACGATTGCGAGCGTCCTGGAAGTAATCACGACCGTTCAGATCGCAACAGTAATCACTCGCAGACACGAGAGCAATCAGGAGCATCTCGCTCGTGACTGTGAGCATGCAATTCATGCTCATGAACGTGAATGTTTTCAAGGGGTGTAGAGACCGATGTCATGATCATGGTCACGAGTGTTTCGGTCGCTACCGTAAAACTCACACTGGGGAGCGTGAGTGCGCGTCTCGCTCACGATCACGAGTGACTAGCTTGTGATTGCAAGCGTACTCAAAGATAAAGCTATTAGAGACACAAACGTGGCACTAATAACCAAGAGTGTAACTTACGATCATGAGCGTGAGTGCGAACGTTAGCGTGAACGTGAGCGTCTCGCTCGAGAACATGATCGCGATCGTGAGCGTCTCGCTCATGAGCGTCACGTTTGTTAGCGTAAGCTAACGTGAGCGTCTTGCTCGTCAGCGTGAGCATGATCATAAGCATCTTGGTAATCAGCCCCTGGCTCGTGATCATGACCATAAAATGCTCGTGATCGTGACTACAAGCGTTGTGAGCTCGAGACCGTGAGTGTATAACTCATGATCTTGAGCGTGAGCGCAAACATACACAAAAATTGTGTAAAGATTCTCCCTTGGAAGGAAATATCTTACACTTGGAGGCGAACCTCCGAACAGCACTCTGTTTCCTTACAACAAGTTCTATCTCAAAGGAAGGTTAATATAGTGTTGCTAGAGAAAAAAGCCAAAGCTTCATTCTGAGTTGTCTCCAAAGGGATTTCCTTAACGGGAATCCTGCTGGAGTAATCCCCCGAAGGGGAAACTGAACAGGTGTTCTTCCTCAAGAAGAAGATTATCGAGATCATGATAACCTATGATCTCGTGATCCTAGCGATCTCTGTGGCAATCAATGATCATTACAAAAGACTCCCGAATGGGTGTCAAACATCTGACTATCATGAACAACAATCTGACCAATCAGGAAGACGAGGTGATGAGTCTCGCCCCAGCGATCGTTTAACAGAATAAATTCTGAACTCAACATTGGATTATCGCGAACGACATCCTGACTAACAGAAGGCGAAATGATGAGTTTCACCCCTGCGACCATTGAACAGAATAAAATTCTGATCACATCATTGGAATGTCGCGAACGACATTCTGATCAGCCAGAAAGATAAGGTGATGAGCCTTGCCACCGCAAGCATTAAGGAGAAGGAAAATCTGTCGTTTCGGCGATTGATGAGCAAGCCGTTGGTTGATGATCGTCCTTGATCTCACAATCCTCAACAGGCGGTAGCTGCATATGCACTGAAACATTGCCTGTAGGAAGAGAGAAAAAAATTGCGAAATGTTGGGAGAAGAGATCGGCAGAAGGCAAGAAGACTCGTCGTCATCAGAAGTCGAAGGAAGGACAAATGGGAGTAGACCTAGTCGACAACTAAGACGTCAGCCGCAGCCGCACCCACCATCTTCGCACCTGATGTCATCATGAAGCACTGAGGAAAAAATATATAGAGGATTAAGAGTTCCTCCCCTCCGAGGGGGAAGAATAAACCCAACCTGCGAACGGGAAAGGTAACCCCCAAGAGTTGTCAGCACAGACAAATCTTTCCGATAACTCGCAGAACGAACATCGACATCTGAAACCGCCACATTACCCTGTAAAGAAGCATCATGTAAAAACACAAGTCATATCTTTAAAGAAAAGAATGAGCGTAAAGCAATAGTGGTAAATGGCTAAGCCTTGAAGGGAGAGAGGGGAGATGTCCGCTCTCCACCAGCCAAAAGTAAAAGGTGACGTGTCCATGTTGTTGGGGTATTAAAGCCAACACTTGTTGTTGGCACGGGCCTTTCCCTAGGTTGGCCCGTAGGGACGTGTCCATTGAACCATGAGTAGATATAGGTGGCTGGGTAGCCCTCAGCCACGCCCCCCCCCCCCCCCCCCCCACCAACGCACTGTCAGGGGTTAAGTAGGGTTGCCACCACGCACTTGATATCTAATGGCTGCCTTCCAGCTACGCTAGAAGTAATATCCACATAAATAGAGGAAGGTTTGTTACAATGGGAACAAATATCCCAGTGAGGAAAGGGAATAAGGAAATAAATAAACTATATGAGAAGAAATGAAAAATTAAAATAAAATATTTTAAGAACAGTGACAACATTAAAATAGATTTTTCATATATAAACTATAAGAAGAGATTTATATCAGTCTATTCAACATAGGCTTCATTCAGCTAACTGTAAATTTATTCCCCTGAAACTCAAAATCAAATCATTAAAACTTTGATTCTTAGAGAATCTATTAATAAAGATTCTTGAAGACAGAATCTTAAATATTACAGAGCTCAGTAATGGTAAAACTCGAAGATTAAATGGTTGAACCCATGAATAATATAATTCAATGTGTGAAATCTATATTTGGAATATTTGTTTTTGTGCAGTTTTAAACAGAATTTAATACTATTCAGAAAGCAACATTCACAGACTTTTTGAGAGACCTCAAGACTAAGTTTGAGTTCATTTCTTATAGAATTGAATGTGCATAAAAGTGATGAGTGTAATATCAAGTTTGAGTTCAGTAATCGTTACTGATTTTATAACTTCCAGGATATTTGATATTTGAGTTGAAAATATAAAGGATCTGAAAAACAATCTTCGAAATTTGGATAATTTTTGTTTGTAATATAAATTTAATGTTGACATTAACCATACCTAAATGATTAAACAAATGCATTTACCAGAATGAATTAAGAATGCAATTAAAATTGAATGCTTATGGGCTTAATTCTATAGAGTATTAGATGCTTAAATATTTATCACAGACAAAATTGAGAATAGTCAATATTTAAGTAGTTTGATTATTACAGATTCTGATCCTTAAAAATCAATGCTTGCACTATATTCCTAACCTATGGTTTTAATTGTCAAATCAACACTTAATTTTATAAAACATTTAATGTTTCCATTATTCAACATTTAAGAATGTCAACTTTATCTAATCTCTATAATCTAATGCACGCAGAATGGCAGAGAATGTAAGACTCAAAGGAATTAAGACTATTCAATAAATTTAATACTACGACCATTTTGAACTTTTCTGGGTCAATATTCAGAGGTTTCAACACTTCTGCAAGCTAATAGTCACATACACAATATATATGGAGCTTTATACCTACATTGAAAAGACGTCACGACTTCCTTAGATCTGATGATGACCAGGCGAAATCCAGGAATCCTGTTACATGCTTCCTTAGCTGCAGGGAACGTCATCCAGTTTGCTAATTCAAAATAGTAGAGTTGGTCCTTCCTGAATCCCCAGTTCTTTCCCTCGAGTGAAGCTAACAATAACAGCAACAACAATAATGATGATAATTATGATTATAATGATGGATACAAATAGTAAGTCTGATAGCAATGATATTCAAGCTACACTGTTTTGAGTAAATCAATAATTGTTTACTTTTTTTTAATTTATTGATTGGTTTTGGTTTTAAGGCATACTAACATTGAAGGTAATTAATGTAGATATCATTTGTTATAAATAAATTATAAAAGGCCATTCAATTTAAAACCATAAAAGCAAACAGTTCAGTATAAAAGTCAAATAGCTTTCATTCCACCTTGTTTCGAGTATTGTTCTCCTGTCTGGTCTTCAGCTGCCGATTCTCATCTTAATTTGTTGGATAGAAACTTACGGTCAATTTAATTTCTCATTCCAAACGTTCTGCATATTCTAAGGCTTCTAGCAGTGACCCAAGCGTCGGAGAAACATGCTTACTATGGTGGACAAAATGGAGCTCCTTGACATATTTAAGGAAGGGATCAATGAATTTACTATTCACTATGCCATGAAGGAAGAATAAGCTATAAGGACGACAGCAAATGTCCCTTTTACCAAGAGCAAAAATAGTGGTAACTTCCTGTAGCGAGGCCACCGTAAGCATGGAATCAGCATTAATCCTTTGGATATGTGACTGTATGAAGAAAATTGCACTGGATAATAGCAACATACGTTAGAAGTCCAGGAAACTTTACTGCAAGTTTACGGATGGTAGTGACAAAGACTCAGAACCAGGACCATCTATGGCATCTCCCATAAAACCAACTGAATCTAATGCCAGCAAAAGTTGGTTTAATAAATTTCAATAGAAGTTCAACCTTAAGAGTGTATCCCTGCAAGGAGAAGCTGTTTTTGCTGACAAACCAGCCACTGATGAGTACGTGAAGGAGACATTCCTGACCATCACTGAGGAATGGATTATTCACTTGAACAAGTTTTCAATACAGATTAGACTAGCCTCTTTTGGAAACCAAGGCCATCCTGGACTTTCATTATGAAGGAGGAAGTCCATGCTCCTGGATTCTTCTTTTTTACTGCCATTGTTCCTACATTAAGGGCTTGGTTACCTGATGCGCCCTCTCTAATTCCTTCTATCAAAGGCATCCTCTTTTACCAGTTCTTTTTCTTTCTATATGATCCTTCACCTTATCTTGCCATCTAATTCTTTGCCTCCCTCTTGTTTTCACCCATAACATGTTCCTCCCAAGCCCTTCCTACTTCTTCCTTACCATTAATCCTTAGCACACACACGTATCATCCTTGTTATGATGCTTTTATCACCTCTGTAATCTTTACTACCCTTGCCATTCTTATTTGATCATTTTCAAAACAATTCAAGCAATATTTCCCATAACCCAACCCAGCATTCTCATCTCTGTTCTCTCTACCTATGCTTCCTCTTTTCGTTCTAGAGTCCACATTTCAAGTTCATACACCAGATCTGCGTTTTATTACTGAGCTATAAAACTTGACATTAGCTTTATTAACATTTTCTTATAACATACCACCCTCACTACCTCCCTCCACTTTCCCCAGGCAAATTTTATCCTATTCTCAACTTCTGCCTCACATCCTCCTTCTTGACTTATAGTATATCCCTAGCATATAAATTGTATCATCTATTTTATAACCAAACCCTAATTTTCATGTATGGCTATCCGGTTCCTACCTCCCTTACTGTTCACAATAACCTCAGTCTTATCCACCTAACCCTCAAGCTATCATTCTCCCAAGACTCCTGCTACTCTACAACCCTTTGTTGCAAGTCTTCCTCATTTTCATCGGTAATCATCAAATCCTCTGCACATAGCAGCTCCCACAATTCTTCATTTCCGATCGCTTCACTAAACACATCCATAACCAGCGCAAATATCAATGGGCTTAATGCTGACCCTAGGATTCAAGACCTACAAAGATTGCCTCTCACTTATAATGTGTTGGAAATACTGCAAAGAGAGTTTATAAGGTTGGTTCTCCAGTCGGGACTTCTGATCATGCCTTGATTTCATTATTAGTGAAGACTGAGCAGCCTGTCCCTGATGTATCATATTCTTGTAAAATTTATATGAAATCCCAAGCAGACTGGAATGGGATTTTGCATGATCTTTTGTGCTTGAATTGGTCACAATTATATAATAGTGTAGATCCTGTTGTCCCTTTGAATGAGAATCTAGTCAACATAATTGATAGGCGTATCCCTTCTCGTGTGCTAAGGTACCGAATGAAGGACAAACCGTGGTTCAATGATGATTGTAGACGTGCTTATTTGGAGAAGCAGGAGGCCTATCACCTTTGGAAGGGTAACAGATCAGATTTGACCTGGAACAACTATACTCAGCTTCGAGCTTTTGCTCAGAGAGTTTATGCCTCAACTGAAAAGGAGTACAATTTAATCATAAAGGAAACCCTCTCTGGTACAACTCAGGAACATAAATGGTGGTCTACCCTTAAATCTGCACTCTTTGGTGTAGATGCAACAGTTCCTCCTTTACTTAAACCAGATGGCTCCGTCACTCACTGTCCAAAGGAAAAGGCAACCCTTTTGGCTGATGTTTTTGACAGTAAACAGAGTAATGAAAAACTTGAACTTCCTCATTCTTGTTTTCCTGAGGCTAAACTAACTAGTTTAGCTTTTCGATCTCGTGAGATTAAAGCTCTGTTGATGGACCTTGATGCTTATGGAGGTGTAGACCCAAATGGTATTTTTCCTTTGTTTTTTATAAAGACAGCAGATTTCTTAGCTCCAAAGTTATCTGTTATTTTACGCAAGTTAGCAAGAAGAGGAGCTTTTAGCACTTGTTGGAGAATTGGTAATGTTACTCCTCTATGTAAATGTGTTTGTGGTAGCTCAAGTCCCACTGATTACCGCCCAATTTCCATAACTCCCATATTATCTAAAGTTTTTGAACGTCTTCTGGCAAAACGTCTTAATAGGTTTGCTGAAGGTAATCATCTATTCCCTAGTTTGCAATTTGGTTTTCGGAAAGGCCTTGGAGCATGTGATGCCCTTCTTACAATCTCCAATGCAGTACAGAAATCCCTTGATTGTGGTCGGGAAGTTCGTATGATTGGCCTTGATTTTAGTGCTGCCTTTGACCGTGTTAATCATGAGGCCCTTGTTTTCAAACTGAAACAGTTGGGAGTGGGTGGGTCGTTTCTTAGCATTATTATTGATTTTTTAAGTAGTAGATCTCAAAGAGTTGTTGTTGATGGGCACCATAGTGAGTATAGGAATGTGATATCCGGTGTCCCACAGGGTAGTGTTCTTGGCCCATTACTTTTCATACTATATACACATGACATGTGGTTTGGCCTAGAAAATAAGCTTGTTGCATATGCAGATGATGCTACTCTCTTTGCATCAATTCCATCCCCTGAATGTAGATCTGGGGTTGGTGAATCCCTTAATAGAGATTTAGCTAAAATTAGTGCATGGTGCAAATTATGGGGTATGAAGTTGAATCCTAACAAAACTCAAAGTATGATTGTAAGTAGGTCAAGGACGGTGGCTCCTCAACATCCGGATCTCAGTATTGATAATGTTTCTTTAAATTTGTATGACTCTTTCAAAATTTTAGGCGTGATTCTTGACAGCAAATTTACTTTTGAGAAACATATAAGGTCTGTGTCTTCTTCAATTGCACAAAAAATTGGCTTATTGAGAAAGTCTTTTAAGATATTCGGTGATCAATCTATTCTGAAGAAATGTTTTAATTCTTTTATTCTACCTTGTTTTGAGTATTGTTCTCCTGTCTGGTCTTCAGCTGCTGATTCTCATCTTAATTTGTTGGACAGAAACTTACGGTCTATTAAATTTCTTATTCCTGATCTAGATATTAATCTCTGGCACCGTCGATCAATTAGTTCATTATGCATGTTGCATAAGATTTTTCATAACTCTGACCATCCTTTACATTCAGATCTCCCTGGACAATTCTATCCTGTTCGTAATACTAGGCAGGCAGTTAATTCTAATAGCCAGGCCTTCTCCATCATAAGACTCAATACTACGCAGTACTCTAGAAGTTTTATTCCAGCTGTTACCAAGTTGTGGAATGATCTTCCTAATCGGGTTGTTGAATCAGTAGAACTTCAAAAGTTCAAAGTTGGAGCAAATGCTTTTTTGTTGACCAGGCGGACATGAGTCTTTTTATAGTTTATATATGACATATTTGTTGTTGACGTTGTTAATAGTTTATATATGATATATCTCTTTTGACATTACTTTTTTTAGAATGATTTATTGTTAATTTGTTCTCTTCAGTTATTTATTTCCTTATTTCCTTTCCTCACTGGGCTATTTTTCCCTGTTGGAGCCCCTGGGCTTATAGCATCTTGCTTTTCCAATTAGGGTTGTAGCTTGGATAGTAATAATAATAATAATAATATAAGTTAAAAAACCCAAGAACACTCAAAAACAAAAATAAAAATCTGGAGTCGGTGCGTTGCAGGGACAACCAAAGGGCATGGATGATGAAAGCACTGACACTGGATTGGTTTCACCAGTGCTTCATCTCTGAAGTCAAGCTTTATTTTGCCAAAAAGGCATTGATTTTTAAGTACTGCTTCTAATGAACAAAGCTGAAGGCCACGTGATTAACCTAGATTGCAAAGGCATAAAGATAGAATTTTTATCACTAAACACGACATCACTAACTTGGCCCATGGATTAAGGCATTATTTGTGCTTTCAAGGCACTTTATACACAAAGCTCCTTCCAGCATCTGGTTCAGTCCTTGGACGCGGATGATAACTTCTCCCTGAAGGAATAGTGGCATGGATACATCATTGCAAAACGTCTCCACAATATCCAGAGGGCCATAAAGGAGATGAAGAAAAAGTTAATGCTTGCTGAAAGAAACTATAGAAGGAAATGATGAAAGCCATCACTCGACAGTAGATAATGCAGTGAGGTTGGCTGAATTTTTTGAAGATGATTTCACAGATATGACTACCAACAATTTAAATGACCCCCAATCAAGGCCCACTCAGATCCATCAGTAGATGAACATTTGACTGAGATGAGGAAGTCCACAAGTTAAGACAAAGAATAACATAAAGATCCCGGGAAGAAGAAGTCACCCTAGCACTAGAACACCTCTCAATTCTAGCAAAACAGCAAAAGAACTACAGACAATGGGCATAGATTGGGACCCGCGGATGATTCATGCATAGCAGTTCTGAAATGAAATCAACAGAGATATAAAAGTTTAAAAGGACATCCTTTTGCATAAGAAAATGTAGCATCACCGACGGCTTATCAATATGTTCCTCATCCGCAAAAAAAAGAAGGCAATAACTATTCTATCAGCAGAAATAGAAGTTTCTTCGCTGGACGATGACAATGGAGGTATTGCACCACCTGATAAAGTGCCTGCTGAAGTGGTGCATCCAGAACAGCAATAATGCTCTTCTTTGTTGGGCAGTACATTCACCTAATCATCATCATAATCTATATACTTCAATATTGAACAGCTAATCATCATCATCATCATCATTAATCAAGTTTACATATTTTCATATGTGAGTTTTCCCATTCTAATTTTTGTCTGCAAAAAGTGTGATTAAGTGTGTATAATGGGGTTATAAGAGCAGAACAGAAACGGCGACCCTATTTACAAATGGATTAAAGCTGAGAAAAAGAAAAAGAAGATTTGATCTATCCAGTCTAAACTTGGTCAGTGTCATCTATCTAAAATCTGGACTGAGTCCTCTATAATCATATGACATCTCATCTCTCAAGTTTATATCTGGTCTAAGTCTTTTCTCATCATCTTCCATCTCATCAGTCCAGTATAAAATATGTTCTAAATCCTCTATTATCATGTTCCATCTCATCCACCAGGTCTAGCCTGGTCTAAGAGCTCTTAATAAGTTATTAAACATACTAAGTCTATTACCATGACGGTAGATGTATGTTGCTTTTCTATTAATGATGTCATCTATAGTAGTCTCCAAAGGTCCCACATTGGCAAACTTACACAGGAAACCAGTGCCACTGACTTCTGATGACACCGCCATGCATCTTGGATTTTCAAGGCACCGGATGCGACAGATACCTGGAATTTTTCTTCATTTGAGATTAGTTTGGCAATGTATTTACAAACTAAAAATAACTAATAAATATTTTATATACTTGAACAGTTTCCAATATGACAGAATGAGTAAGGAAGTAAGAATATCTTCATGATCAGTGACTCATTTAGTTGTAGTTCAAGGCTGGTTGTTATTTGCATGATGGAAGTAAGGGCGCCGGTTGGAGAACAGAACAAGGTCTATGAATAATGTATTCTATACACCTTGAAGCAGAGGATGCAGGGGTGAATATGTGAAGGTAGAGATTGAGATGAGAGTTGATGACATTAGTTATGCCATTTGGGGAAAGTGCAAGGACGAGTGAAAAATTTTGAGTGTTTGTGCGACGAGAAAGATAAAAGCCAGTGTCAGCAACAGAAACATTTTTAGCATCAATGAAGGTTGAGCGCAAATAGGTGAATACAGCATAAAAAAACATGTAAAACAAATAAAAAAATCCATGCAAATAGGGTAAACTAGAAAAAAACATATATGGAAGCAGAAGTTAAGATAAATAAAGCAAATGTTGAGGGTGCCCTTGAATGGAGGGAAATGCAGTTGCTGAATAAGACTGACAGAAAAAGGGAGGGAGCTCCTTAGAAAGATTGCGTGTGAATTGTATATGGAAGAAGGTGGTCGGAAAGGACAAGCTCAAACAAACAAAATGGTTATGTAAGCAGAATACAAGAAAGGAACTCATTCTTTAGGACCATTTGAGGCCTAATTAAGAAACAAATGAAAAAATATATGTAACAGATTTTGAGCGAAGCGAAAAATCTATTTTTGGGTGAGATAGCCATGTCGTCCTGATGGAAGTTCATTTCAGTAGCTTCCTAGGGTATATTTGACTACAGTGATATTCCCAGAAAATCCAACTTAAGGTCTCCAGAATTCTAACTTCTGGCGAGAATATCCTTAAAGTTTCCTTTTAGGATATCGCATAATATCAGGGGACGTATTCTTGACATGCCACATAGCAATCTGCACCCAACATAGCGTTTACGCTTCGAGGGGGAAAAGTGGCAAAATAAAAGAGGAGCCGTTATAGAATTCTCCTCCTCCGTTACTGTTTGAGTACTCAGATGGCGCCACAATCCTCCGGCAAGGCCTTTCATAGAAAGGAGGGTGGGTCCTTCAGGACGACATGGCTATCTCACCCAAAAATAGATTTTTTGCTTCGCTCAAAATCCATTTTTTGGGCTCAGGCCGTGTTGTCCTGATGGAAGTTTACCAGAGCATTAATGTATCCATGGATTTCCCAGTTGTGCCTTTAGACTTCAAGACAATCTTTCCTTGGTCTTTTAGACCTAAGAGACCTATGACATTACCGTTATATGTCATTTCTGCTAATCATAAACTATGTTAGTGCTTCCAGCCCCCTACAGGGAAGAGTCAATCTAGACTTGGGAAAAGTCTCGAAGTTGCATATTTCATGCAACCCATCTAGCATTCAAAAGAGACATGCAGGTCTCACTGTATGTCATTAGCCAAAGTTTGTATCTTGTATTGGAACAAGTTTTTTTCTAGCTAGAAAGGTTTGTATAAATGTAGGAGCAATAGTTTTATGCAGAATAAGAGGGTTTAAATGAATGCTCTCACATAATCTTTATTAGAAATATTTATGGCGAAATAAGATGCACAAAACAATTAATCATTTATTGTCAAGCAATAAGTAAAGTTCAGCATACATTTATAACAATGTAAAAAATGCAATTTAAAATCAATTTTAATTAACATAGACGAGACAAAATAAATCAGAAATGCTTGTTTTAGTTGGAAAAAAAAAATTTGCCACATTACATCAAAATTTAAAATAATTTTAATGTCTTTTCTGAAAAATCTATCTATTTACACCAGTGTTCAGTCTATGTTACATCACCTTAGTATAATGGAACAGTCCATAATGTCACCATGGTGATATTTCACTTACCATGTTGCACCATAAAGTGCCAACATGTACACCCTTTAGAATTACAGTCCCATATAATTCACTATTCCTCGCAGCATTAAGAGAAAGGTTTTAGCACACTACCTGCCGCTACCATGAAACGCTTTAATTCTTGCACTTAATTCGCATAGTGTTTAAAAAACACTCTGGATGACTTCCATCCAGTAAACGAGCGAGGACTCTCGAAGTCCATAAGTTGGAAGAAGTTCAACGAAGAAGCAATCTTCCTACGATCATGACCTGCGGGTGTACTGTCAGGATCCACTCTGCGAATATAGGAGGTGATCTTCGCCCTTAGTTGTTTCAAGGATAAGTTTGAACCAGATGTTTCTCCTTTAAAGAGCTGTCCTCCCCTGAAGTCTGAAGTTCTGCAAAGATAGACCTTTAGACTCTCTACTGGACACAGTGAGACATCTTCCTTCAGAGGGAAGATTCTCCAGGGACCTCACCTCTTAGTGGGTAGCTCATTCTTGGCGAGAAATGTTGAGTCGGGATAGAGATTTAGCTCACCCGTTTCAGCAAACTGGATATGGCCTTCTTCTCTAGACAAGGCCACTATCTCACTAACTCTAGCCCATGAGGCTAGAGCAAACAAGAAAATAACTTTCTGAGTCAAATCTTTCAAGGAGCAAGCCTCATTGTCCAAACTTGAGGCAAAATGTAGCACCTTATCCAAGGACCACGAGATGGGTCTGGAGGTGCTGCAGGTCTAAGTCTGGCACAGGCCTTAGGGATTTTGTTAAAAATTTCATTAGACATGTCTATCTGGAAGGCATAAAGCAAGGGTCTTGTCAAGGCAGATTTACACGTACTTATCGTGTTGGCTGCTAAACCTTGTCCATGAAGGTGGATAAAGAAAGACAAACAGAAATCCGTTGAGATTTCCTTTGGATTCTTTGCCTTGACGAAGGCCACCCATTTCTTCCAGGATGGCTTGTATTGCCTTTTGGAAGATTTTGACTTATATTCCTCCAAGAAGTCAATACTTTCCTTCGAGATCCCAAACCTTTTCTTTACAACTAGGGAGAGAAAATCATGATATGAAGGTCTCGGGTTTTCTGTGATGAAGCGAAGACAGTCAACTTCTGAACTTGTTGAAACAGAACTGGGTCCGGCAGAGGAATCAGCCTCGGCTGTAATTCCAAAATCAAGGGAAACCAGTTGCTCTGGGGCCACTTGGGAGCCACTAGGGCTGCTGTTCCCTGAAAAGCTCTCAGCTTGTTGAGGACTTTCATCAGCAAATTGGGTGGAGGGAACAGGTAAATCCTGGTCCAACTGTTCCAGTTCAGGGACATGGCGTCCACTGCTTCCGCTACAGAGTCCTCGTACGGGGCCACGTATCGAGGAAGTTTCTTGCTGTCGCTCATTGCAAAGAGGTCGATCTGCAGTTCCGGGACTTGATGCAAGATGAAAGAGAATGATTTTGTGTCTAGGGACCATTCTGACTCTATCGGAGCTATCCTGGATAGAGCGTCCGCTGTCACATTGCGGAATCCTTGAAGGTTAACTGCTGACAAGTGCCATCTCTTCTTTTCCGCTAGTCGGAAGATGGCCAACATCACTTGGTTGAGTTGAGGTGATCTTGAGCCTTGACGATTAAGACATCTCATTACCACCTCACTGTCCAGAATCAGTCTTATGTGGACTGAAGGACGAGGGGATAATTTCTTCAATGTGAGAAAGATTGCCATGGCCTCCAAAATGTTGATATGAAAGGTCCTGAACAGAGGGGATCAAGTTCCTTGAGCTCTGCATTGATGGGAGCCACCCCCCCCCCCCATCCTTCCAATGATGCGTCCATGAGGGTGGAGGCGGCTGTAGAGGTACTGACCTCTTGAGCCTTCCGGCCTCCAACCATGGCTTGAGAAGTGATCGTAGCTGAGTCGGTATTGGTCTTCTTAGATCTCTTCGAGCGTTTGATGCGTATCTTCTCCAGACTCCTGATGCATCTTTTAGCTGTGCTCTTAGCACTGGGTCTGTCACTGATGTAAACTGGAGAGAGCCCAGCACTCTCTCCTGTTGGCGTCTTGAAATCGAGCTGGATTTTAGAAGTCTCCTGACAGATCCCGCTATCTCTCTCCTCTTCTTTAATGGAATGGAGAGATGATGAGACTGTAGTTCATAATGTATACCAAGCCATTGGAACTTCTGAGCTGGAGATAGTCAAGACTTTTTGGTGTTGATCCTGAATCCTAGATGTTCCAGGAACTGGATCACTTTCTTGGATGCTTGCAAGCATTCTACTTCCAATGCTGCCCACACCAGCCAATCGTCCAGGTATGATACTACCTGGACACCCTGTAGGTATAGTTGTTGAACGACTGCTTCTGCAAGCTTCGTGAAGATCCTTGGGGCTATGTTTAGTCCGAAGGGCATGGCTCTGAAAGTGTACTTTCTTTTTTGTAGCCCGAATCCTAGGTAGGAGGAGAGTTGGCGATTCATCGGAATGTGCCAATAGGCATCTGCCATGTCTATGGAGACTATGTATGCCCTTTTGGGCAACAGGGCCCTTATGTGTTGAAGGGTTAGCATCTTGAACTTGTTGCTCTCGATAAACTTGTTAATAGACAAATCCAGAATGACTCTGAGTTTGTCTGAGTCCTTCTTGGGAACACAAAACAGCCTTCCTTGGAATTTGATGGACTTTGCCCTCTTTATCACCCGTTTGCTCAAAAGCTTTCGGATGTATTCTTCCAGAACGGGGGTGGAGTGTTGGAAGAACTGAGGAAATGTTGATGGCACTGTCTTCCAGCTCCAACCTAGTCCATTCTTGATTATGCTGTGGGCCCAGGGATCGAAGGTCCAACGATCCCTGTAGACCGCTTGCTCCCCTACCCCCTCTTCCTCTAGAGGGGTGTCTAGAGGAGTCTCTGCCTGAGCCCCTACCTTTAAGGCGAAAGGTAGTGGTCTGCCTTTCATAGGCAGGAGTAAAGGCTGGTCACTATGTCACTACTTGCTGGGGTACCAACTGGTAGGTGGGTTGAGGCTGTGCCACCATCTGTGGTGCCACGGTCACGGGAAGTTGTTGTCTAGCAGGGCGAGTTTGCACTCTTGGCCTCTTTGTCTTTCTCTTCGGTTGGGGACCCTCATCCGGAGAAGACTTCCTTTTAGCCGACATGCGCCAATTCTGGAGAAGATTTCTATTCTCCGTGGCAGCCTTGTCGACTATTTCTTTGACTAGATCATTTGGAAACAGATCTTTCCCCCAGATATTGGAAGATATCAGCTTCCCGGGTTCGTGTTTAACTGCAGCCAAAGCAAACACGAACTCTCTACAAGCCCTTCTTGCCCTAACGAACCTGTAGAAATCTTACATTAGGGTTGCCAAATGTGCCTTGGCCATGACCATGAACATATCTGGGGCTCTTTGCTCACTGGCCATTGCCTCCATAGACACTTGGAGGGACAGAGAGGCAGCAAGCCTCTCCTTTGTATCTTGTTCTCTGCATAGGAGAAACTCAGACAACTTGGGGAGGTTTTCGTTGAACTGACGTCCAGCGATATCAGCCTCCAACTTCCCGACTGAAAAGGTGAGTTGGATATCTTTCCAGTCCTTATCATCTGATGGCAAGGCTAGGGAAAGGGGCCTACACTCTTCCAGTGTAGGGCAAGGTTTCCCTGCTTCTACTGCCTTAACCACCGCCTTGAAAGATTTTTCCGCAAAGGGGAAAACCATGGTTGTAGGAGCAAGAAAAGAGGGATGCTTCTTACTCAGGGCTGGCACCTTGGAATTGCTGAAGCCCTTGTCCTTCAGGCTGCTGGCTAGCAAAGCCTGAGCCTTCGAATGGTCAAGCACTATGACCTCCATAGCTCTGCCTCCTCCTTGGAAACCGGTTCTGCCCTAAAACGAACAAAGCAGTCTGGATAGGACTCAAAGCTGTGCCAGAATTCAATGTCCTCAATAGGGACAGCTTCCAGCTTTTCCGAAATAAAGATCTTTCCGTTAGTTATGGGCATGTACTCGGCATTCCTCCATGGGTTAACCTCGGAACACGAGGGAAGATCCTTAACATTGAATCTTCGTTGAGACCCACGGGAAGCTGTAATCCGAAGAATCTCCTTCCTGAATGCAGCTTCCCTTTGTTCGCTATTCTTCTCACACATCTCCATCATTGCTTTGATGGCAGCCAGAGTGTCGTCCGACTTCATAGGTTGAGGAGCGGAGGACGTAGAGGGTACAGGTTCTGGGGCAGGAACCGACGAAACAGATATTGTTTCGACTTCCTCCACTTCCATCTCAGGAGCCAGCGTTGACTCCTCTTTTCGACCTTCCGCCAGAAGGTCCTTTTCGGTGTCCTCTGACATCCTCTAATCATCTAGATTTATGTCCTTCATCACATCTGAGACATCCGTGTCAACGGATATCTGGACGCAAGGGATCTCAGGGTGAGGCTGAGGAATAACAGCATCCGCAGATGCTTTGGGAAATAGAAGGGCTCTCATACGCTCACAAGGGAGGTAAGGCGCCGTGGAATTCTTTTGAAAACCATGAACCCATTTGCGTAACTTATCTCGAGCTGCATCCCTTGACTCCGTTGTCTTGGGATTATCAAAAGCCTCATTCATCAGGTCCTTGCATACTGTACATACCTGCGGGTCCCAGTATTTGAGAGGTCCCTTGGTGATGGAACAGCGGGAGTGTGTCCTACACCCCCCGATGGCCATAGAAGTTCCTGCGGCGGATGCTGCAGAAAACACTATCGCACTTCACGTAGTCCTCCTGTAGAGAGAGGAAAATAAAATGAGTGTTATAGTCTATCTCACTAGACTAATAAATATTATAATAAGTATTATAATAACAATTTCATTTTATTTTATTGCATATAGCTTAGGATAGGTAAGCTAGAAATGAAATAGGAAAGACACATACATGTGGTTCCCGCCCAGCCAATTGCTGTGACCTCCCTCAATATTAACTCTAGGATATCCTCTATAAGAGGCCCAATGGAAGATTCTAGCCTATAAGGATAGAGTAGTGTAAAAAACACCTACTTCCAAAAGAGTTAATAATGAGGGTCAAAGTAACTGATCAACAATCCGTGTAAAGAACAGGGAATTCCTTTCCCAATTCTATAAGGTCTCAACAACAGACTGCGCTTGGACACAGTGTGTGTTGGAAAATTTTACTACTGTATAATCATATACCATAGTTTTCTGTCTGCGGTATGCTCTATACTACAGATGTACTGGCTACTCTATATTCATATACAATAGTTGCTACCGGCATGCTGCAGGCAAGGCTAGTACCTAGAATTAATTCAACTGACACAAAATTAATCATACATATAGCCGGCAGTCCGCCGGATTGCCGGTGACCCACCGGACTGCCGACGGGCCACCGACTGTCAGCGCACTATCCCAGCCATCATTCAATGTGACTGGGTAGAGGCCAAAGTACCAACACTACCGGCACTCGCTGGCAGAATCAGAAGTGACAGTGAATTAATGGCTGTCGGACCACAAGCCTAGCCTGCATCTTGCCAGCAAGGTTAGTGGCCGGCAGCCGCCAGATTAGGTTAGTAGCTGGCGGCACTAGTCAATAGAGAGAGAGAAAGCAAAGAGTGAAGGGTGATGTAAGGGTGGTGACATTAGCCTCCGTATTACTGCCTTCCTCCTGAATGAGGGTTCTAATGGAAGGGGAGAACATATCATGATCAAGCTTCCACCCATCCACCCCTGTGCCGGTAACAGTCGGTCAAAGGAAGCAAATGGCAGCCCAACAGAGGACTTGAGAACACTCTAAAGCAAGTGGGTCTCCTGCCAGCAGCTAGACCTGCCAAAACAGCTATCCCAGGACATCATGTTCTAAAGGGAAGCTAAACGACTAGGCCATACAGGCAGAAGACCAAGCCGGGCCTACAACCCGCCAGCAATCGGTGAGATTGTAGGACAACGGATATAGGGGTGTGATGGCTAGGCCATCACTAAAGGACAGAATGGGAAGTGGAAAGGGTCCTGTATAAGGTGTGAGAGGAGCTGGCGGCATGCCGTCCCTTCCACAGTATCAGCGCCATCCTAGGCATATGGAGAGTACATTCCCCAGCCTAGGGTCTGCCAATACAGTAAGGGAGCCGGCATCATCTAGCCGCCACCTTAATAAAGAAACAAAGTTCCCATGCCGGCGCCATCCTATACAGAAGAACAATCATTATTCTTCAGCGTAGGGTCTGCAAGCACAGGACTAGTTGCTAGACTTCAGGGAGAAGGGGATTACATAACCCCTTCAAGTGCAGTCTAGGGGGGCAAGGCCTCCTATGCCAACAACTATGTCCAACAGGGGAGTACATTCACCCTATTGGACAGCTGCCGGCACACGACAAGTACTCTGAGGCTCTGACCCAAACCCAAAGCTCACCAACAGTGGCTTGGTAAAGGGGCAGAAAAACCCTAGCCTAACTTTACCAGAATCACAATTCATGGCAAGACCAGCTAGAATTGTAGCCATAGGCTACACTCAGAGGGAAAAAGGATTACCCAATATATAGGGGTAACCGTGGAGATTGTATGAAAGTATACTAAAGCCACTAACCTAGTGACAGTGAGAGCGACTACCTAACTCATCGAAGCTCTCTTGTATATTATCTTGGAAGAGGAAATTTATATGCAATCCATATACCTTACATGTATATATTGCCTAATATTTTCATTTAAATTTAATAGCACCAGGAACACTTATTATATCATGCAAGAGAGTAAACTAAAACGCCTGGGCTAGGAGGCCTAGCATAAACAAGATCGGCTACCTAATTCGCCGAAACTAAAAGAGAATACTATCGGCATGAAATAATTAATTCCTAGCAATGAAGATTACATAGCTAAATATAATTATTTAAGCTATTATACCGGGAAAGTCGTTCTGGCTAACTAAATAACACGTGTTACGAACGACAGCACCAAAGTCACCTCCGGTCCACGCAATAGCTCTGCCAAAAACATAGTATAATTCGAGTAATTCTTTACTTTACGGCCAGAGCTAAATTTATATAATATAGGAATTAAATACTCAACTTTCCAGAGGCAGAAGAAGCAGGAGATTGCATGATAAATCCTATGTAACGAGAGAGCACTGGGAAAAACCACCGAGCTGTAACGCTACAGAGAAAGGAATGAAGATGGCGGACGATTGTGGCGCCATCTGAGTACTCAAACAGTAACGGAGGAGGAGAATTCTATAATGGCTATTCTTTTATTTTGCCACTTTTCCCTGCTCGAAGCATAAACGCTATGTGGGGTGCAGATTGCTATGTGGCGTGTCAAGAATATGTCCCCTAATATTATTCGATATCCTAAAAGGAAACTTTAAGGATATTCGCGCCAGAAGTTAGAATTCTGGAGACCTTAAGTTAAATTCTCTAGGAATATCACAGTAGTCAAATATACCCTAGGAAGCTACTGAAAGGAACCTTCCATCAGGACGACAAGGCCTGAGCCCAAAAATATGCATATTGCTAACACTGGCCTTATCAAAGATGAAAATACTGTACTCAGTATACAAATCTAAGCTGTATACAATTGGAAATAAGCTCTTATTAACTCTGGTTTGGTTAGGTTTGAGGGACTACACACTTACATTCCTTATCTACAGTCATCGTCGAGTTAACACTAGCGTCATTTATTATCTTCCCAACAGCCATAAAGAAGTTGCCATATATATTGCTCTCTATGTAATATACGGAAGGTTGTCGCGTTGGTTTATTGTCTGAAGTGT